>NC_136998.1:13214973-13434973 GCF_032717465.1 Coenobita brevimanus
TGTTTACTTATCTCCTAATTCTACTGACTATGAAAAATTCTTTGACTATTTTACTTCTACGATGGAACACATTCTATCCATTGCTCCTTTCTCTGAATTCTCCATTCTCGGAGATATTAATGTTCACCACGACCTTTGGCTCTCCTCTCCTTTCACTGATCCACCTGGTGAACAAGTCTTCATTTTTTCTATCCTTAATGACCTAGAGCAGCTTGTATAGCACCCTACCCGTATCCCTGACCGCCTTGGAGAGAGCTCCAACATACTTGACCTCTTCCTTACAACTAATTCTTCTGCTTACACTGTTAATCTTTTTCTGTACGTTGGGCTCCCCTGATCACAACTTTATTACCATAACCTGTCCTATCGCTCCAGTGTGGCCTGCTGACCCTCCAAAGAAACGTCATCTGTGGCACTTTGGTGCTGCAGATTGGGAGTCCCTCAGGCAGTCCTTTGATTTTCCCTGGAATGATTATTGCTTCTATGGTCGGTAGCCTTCTGAGAGTGCCTTGCGCATTACAAAGGTTATTCTCTCGGGCATGGAAGCACACATTCCCTTCTCATATCATTTGACTAATGCAAGAAAGCCTTGGTTTAATTACGCTTGTTCTAATGCTGTCCGCAACAAGGAGAGGCCCTATAAAAGGTACCGAAGCCAATTCACCCCCGAATCACATCTTGTTTATGTTTCTGCCCGGAATCGTGCTAAGGTTGTTCTTCGCTCTCCTAAAAATAATTTCATCCATATTAAATGCTCTCAACTCTCCAACTCGAATTCTTCCTGCTCCTTCTGGCACCTTGCCAAAAACCTTTCTAACAATTCACCTCATCATCCTTCCCTCCTCTTTTCTATTCTGATGACTCTGTAGCTATTTCTTCTACTGATAAAGCAGATCTCTTCGCTCAGAATTTCTCCTCCAATACCACCTGAGATGATTCCGATGTTGTTCCTCCATCACTTCCCTCCTCAGACTTCCTCATGGCTGAAATTAAAATTTCTTCAGCTGATGTATTTTCTGCCATCACTGGCCTCGCTACTAACAAGGCATATGGGCCTGATGAGGTCCCTCCTGTTGTCCTCAAGAACTGTGCTTCAGTGCTTACACCCTGCCTAGGTAAACTCTTTTGCCTTTGTCTGTCAACTTGTACCTTTCCTTCTTGCTGGAAGTTTGCTCTCATTCAGCCTGTCCCAAAGAAGTGTGACCATTCCCAATCCTCTAACTATCGTCCAATTGCTTTAACATCCTGTGTCTCAAAAGTTTTCGAGCCTATTCTTGACAGAATAATTTTAAAGCATCATTCCCACCACAACCTTCTTTCTGATCGTCAGTATGGGTTCCGTCAGGGGTGCTCCACTGGCGATCTTCTCACCTACCTTTCAGACTCCTGGTCATCCTCCTTTCGGGACTTTGGAGAAAGCTTTGCCATTGCACTTGACATCTTAAAGGGTTTCGATGGAGTCTGTCATAAATTTTACGGTGTCTATCCTTCTGTGCCTTCATTTCTAGCTTCCTTTCTATTCGTTCTATAGTCGCTGTTGTAGATGGCCATCATCCATCTCCTAGATCTATCAACAGTGGTGTTCCTCAGGGTTCTGTCTTATCACCAACTCTCTCCTTTTATTCATCAATGACCTTCTAAGCTGTACATCTAACTCTATCCACTCGTACGCTGATGAATCCACCCTTCACCTTTCCATTAGGTTCTCGCAACGGCCATCTCAGCAGTTACTTCAACAAACAAGGGATGAGATTATGGCACACCTAATGTCTGACTTGCCTCGTATCTCAGACTGGGGTAAAAATAACTTTGTTGTTTTAAATGCATCAAAAACTCAGTTTTTACACCAATCAACCCAACACCATCTTCGACAGGAGTACCCACTAATGTTTAATAATATTCAGCTTAATCCTGCATCATCCATGAACATGCTTGGGGTTTCATTCACTCGGGACTTATCTTGCAAAGATCATATGGCATCTCTTGTAAAATCTGCTTCCAAGAGATTAAGTGTGCTAAGCCGACTCCGTACCTTGTTTACCCCTGCACGGTTGTTGATTTTATACACAGGTTTTATTCGCCCCTGTTTAGAGTACAACTCTCATGTGTGGGGAGACTCCCCACATACAGCTCTTCTCAATAGGGTGGAGTCAAAGGCTTTGCGTCTCATTAACTCTCCTCCTCTTACTGGCTCTCTTCAACCTCTGTCTCTTCGCCGCATTGTTACACCTTTATCTCTTTTCTATAGTTTCTTCCATGATCACTACTCCTCTGAACTGTCTGCTTGTATCCCTCCACCTCTACGACGGGTGCATAGCACCTGTCTAACAAAAAACTCTCATCCCTTTTCTGTCCAACTCTCTAATGCAAGAGTTAACCATTACTCCCAGTCCTTCATTTATGCAACAGGTCATCTCTGGAGCTGTCTCCCTCTGTCTGTATTTCCTACCTCCTATGATCTCCAGTCTCTGAAACGCAGTGTGTCCAGGCATCTCAAAATGAACGGATCTTGAATTTGGCTGTCTTTTGTATTGTTTTTGTTTTTTCTTGGAAGGAACGGTTTGTGGGCTCCTGGCCTTTGGTTCCTTCTTTCTTGAAGAAAAAAATATATATATATATATATATATATATATATATATATATATATATATATATATATATATATATATATGAACAAAAACGTAGATATGACCCATTTCATGTTTATTTCTGGCCAACGTTTCGAAACATACACGTTTCATCATCACAGCCTGTACGCAAGAAATTCCACCATTAAAACAAAAGGCGAGAAACAATATTAACCATATACAGTGTATACCTAAAAATTAAAGTATATTGGTAAAAAGGAGAGAGGTGCCGAAAATAATGAAAACACTTAAACATTATGAAGAGTAAAAGTAAAGACGACCATACCAGCCATTAAATGAAAATTTGAAAAGATTAATGCCTATACCTATAACTGTCGATAAAAATCTGACGATGTGAAGTATATTCGAAAAACCGCTAATATAAATACCTAATAAATATAAAATAAAACCAGAATGAACAAACCTCATTAAAAATAAAGTAGCCGAGCACTGTCCTCATGCGATCTAATGAATGCACTGTTAAGTCTCTGTTACATTTGTCAGAGAAATTACTAATATTAATGAAGGTGAATGTAAAATGGCAAGTTTTGATGTACAATGTTTGTTTACGAACATTTCTCTACATAAGATTATTGGTATTTGGGTCAGTAACTTATTTTATGGAAAAAACTTACTTCATGAATTTTGTTGGCAACAATTCAGGGAACTATTTAGATGGCCGTCAGCAGTATGTTATTCTTATTCGGCGATAAATCTGAAACAGAAAGACGGAGTAGCAATGGGGTCTCCCCTAGGGCCGGTCTTGGCTAACATGCTATCACGAGAAAAAGTGGCTCAGTGATTGCCCAAATTCCTTAAAACCCATTTTGTAAAGGAGATACGTTGGTGACAGTTTTCTCCTTTTTAGATCCCATGCCCATGTTCCTGTATTTCTTAATTATTTGAATTCTAAGCACCAAAACAAAGATTACTTCTGAAATAGAATCGAATAATTCTCATTCGTTTTTAGACATTAAAAATATTCATTCTGATCACTCTTTTGAGACGTCGGTGTACCATAAACTAAGATTCACTGGACTGGGTACTGAATTCAACTCTTATTCCCCTTAATATTATCCCTGTCACTTTAATGATCTTCATATTGGCAAAATACTGAACAAACTCATTTGCCCGACTAAGGACACGACCAGCGCAGTATAAAAACATTTTCTTTATTTTCCTGTGATATATACTGGCAGTTCGAGCTACACTGCCCGAAAGAAACAAACGAAGTTACTACATGAATTTTACCCCCAGATATCAGTCAGAGTAAATATCAAAACTAATAATACAGTTGGTAGTTTCTTCAAAATCAAAGACAAAATTCCATGTGATCTCTTGTATATAAATTCACTTGCGATAGCTGTAAGGAATCATATAATGGCAAAACAAAGACACTTAAAATCACGTATCGCAGAACATTTTGGTCTGTCTGTCCGAACAAGGGCTGGATTAATCAAACCTCCATTTTCCGCCATTAGAAATTACTCACTAGATTATGATCATCCCATTGTGGCGACAATTTTTTACGTATTGGGCAGAAGCTCAAGGGAAGAGGACCAAACACATATGGAGTCATTATATACTTGTATTGAGAGGCCCACTATTGGATCCCATGAAACCAGTGCTCAGCTACTTTGTTTTTAATCAGGTTTGTTAATTTTGGTTTTATTTGATATTTATATTAGCGTTTTTTTTTTTTTTTTTACATCGTAGGATTTTTATTGGCTAGTCTAGGTATACATATTAAAATTTTACAATGTCTTATTACATGGCTGATATGGTCGTCTGTAATTCTTCATGCTTTTTAAGTGGTTTTATTTTTTCTGCAACTCTTTCCATTTTACAAAAAAAAAAAAAAAAGAATCTGTACAGGAGATACGTTGATGACTCTTCTCTGTTTTCTAGGTCCCATGCTCATGTTCCTTTATTTCTTAATCATCTGAATTCTAAGCACTAAAACATAAAGATTACTTCTGAAATAGAGTCGAATAATTCTCTTTTGTGTTTGGACTTACAAATTATTCATTTTGATCATTCTTTTGAGACGTCGGTGGACCATATACCCAAGGCCTAAATAATAACAGGTCTCATCACTTGAGCGAGAAAAACAGGTGCATTTGACGCATCAATACATGTGGGTGTGCGACTTGGTGTGCCAGACTTTCTTTCGGCCCACGGTGCTTGATTTCCACTTTCAATATGCCATATGTTTGTGCTGTGTTGCGATGCAGTGCTAGAGACAGACAACAGTTCAGTGCAAGTTTGCAAAGTTATCCAAAAAGCGAAGAAGAGAGAAAAAAGTGGATAGAATGCTGCCAAAGGAAAAATACTAATCCTAATAATGCACGGATATGCAGCTTCCTCTTCGGGCAGTCTGATTTTTAAATTAATTTAATGTATCAACAACAGAAGCTGCCAGTCCCAACAAATCAACATAAACTGAAGGAAGGAGTCTTGCCAACATTACGTCTTCCAGGATCTTAACCCGCCCCGTCCCGACCACTTTTTGACCACTGGTACCCCCCAATCCCGACCATTTTTCGACCCTTTTTTTTTTGCTAAAACTTTCGCTTTTGGTGAGAAACATCGAAAATTCATAGAGAAATCGCTCACCTGAGGTTTAAAATATTCATTACAGGTAGGAGAGCCTCCTTACCTTACTGGGTTTTCTATCAGGCTGGCACCAAAGAAAACGAGTTCTATGGGAGGATAACTATTTCACACCAATCATAAACGGTATTTATTTATTTACTGTTATGAATTTATATCTAGTACAAGAGTATATTGGTTTTCAAGCAGTAATATAGGCATTATAAGCATTGTTTCACTCACTAATACCTGACCTTTTTTTGCCACATTACCTGATCATCATTTCTAACTGTTTCTTCCTCTAATGCTATGTAAAGTTTGTCCTCCACATTGTCATTGATTGGGGAATCACTCTGGCCCTGAATTTCGTACCGTGGCATGACATGGCTATACTGGCCAGGTCACTGATAACAGGTGAATTTATGAGAAAAGGGCATGCAGGGGGGGGGAGGAGGTCATGCTGGGTAAGGCATTGTCTCTGCCTGGCATCTTGTTGAGGAAGGTGTCCCGTGTATACGTACCAAAAATGACTCGCGAAAATTGAAAATTGTGGAAATTATGAACCTTGCAACTGCAGGACGTTGAAGTACGTCCTCGGGATTAGCTGTGACAAAACGTGAGGACGTGGAAGTACGTCCTCGGGACGCCGCGGGTTAAGCTAAGCATTCACGTTATCACAAGCTATCATGTGCCTTACAGATTCCATAATTTTTCTTTAGTTTGTGGATTGAATTGTGACAGGACAGTGTTTATGAAACCTATAATTACGGCGTTGACAGTAAAGGTAATGCTGTGATACAATGGCAAGAGGGATTCAAACTTCAATCCTGCTATCACCATCGAAGTTAGGCCTAACGGTCAGTTTTAAATCTTATCAAATAAATTCTGCAGTTTCCCATAATTCCGGATACTGATTATGACCTCACAATGCACCTGAAATTGGTTATGCATCAAAAATATTCTCGGGGTGGAGAGGCTTACAGCTCCCCCCAATCCAATCCCGCCATGCAGCTGGAAAATTGCCCCCCCCCCCCCGGCCACCCTAATAAAAAAGAACAGCTGGATTCACCCCTAGTTACAGCTGTCAACTGTAAAAAAATAAAATATTCCCAATTTTCCTACTCAGATGGAAACAATAATATAAGCAAACATTAATACTTGTTTATAATATTAGTGCTGTTCATGTTAAAAAAAAAAAATATATTCCAGACGCTGCTGTGCATGGTAGACAAGATGTCACAAGTGCAGAGGGCAGGCAGCTGCTACCCAGACAAGTGTGTATGTATCACAGCCTCATGTGTCAGGTATTAATCGTTCCTTTGTTATCATTATTGCAGTTAATGAAATCTCACCTTCATTATGTGACTGTTTATGAAAGAGAGAGGAAAGGAGTCCAGGAACAATTTCGTATTTGTCTGCATAGAATTACGTGAAGTATGATCAGCTACTGTGTCATTATGAGGTGTGAGCTAACCTGTGTATGATATTTATATAGCAGACCCTGCTGGGCATGGCAGACAAGGTGTCACAAATGCAGTGGGCCAGGCAGCTGCTACCCAGACAACTGCTTATGTTTCACAGCCCCATGTATCAGGTATTAATCGTTCCTTTGTTATCATTATTACGGTTAATGAAATCTCATCTTCATTAAGTGGCTAATTACGAAACAGTAGTCCAGTAGTATTTGCTTCTTGGTCTTCATAAATTTACGTAATGTATGGTGAACTGTTGATGGGTTAAGTCATATTTATGTATGGGCTAACCTGTACATGATAAAAATTATATTGTAGATCAATCAATCAATCATTTCCTGTGGCACCCTCGGGGATGCATAGGGCCTCGATGAACTCACACCACCACATCCTATCTTGTGCTAACTCCTCAAGATCTCCCCAACACTCATCTCCAGCTTCCCGTCTCATTGTCCTCACCCACGTCTCTTTTGGCCTTCCTCTACCTCTCCTACCAAGTGCCACCCACCCTGGTGTACCTCGTACTATTCCCTGTCTCCTATACACATGTCCTAGCCACTTCCATCGTGAGAATCTAACATATTCATCGATCGGCTGCACTCCCGTTATTTCTCTAATTCTACTATTTGGTATCCTTTCCCACCACTTAACTCCTAATATTCTTCTAAGTGCTTTATTTTCAAACACCAAGAATTTATTTTCCATAGTCACTGTGCTGTACCAAGACTCGTGTCCATAAATTAAGATACTCCTAACCATTACCTTATAAAGTTTGATTTTTGTATGAACAGAAAAATTGTTATTATTCCAAATATTTTAAGCATTCCCATTGCCTGATTAGCCTTCTTTAACCTTTCCTCGAATTCAAAGTTCAAAGAACCATCCTTGGCTAAATAAGTACCTAAATATTTAAACCTATCAACTTGCTTTACAACCATACCTCCAATTACACATTCCTGCGCATTTTCCATATCCATATTGATTATTTCAGTTTTTCCACAATTAATAACCAAACCCACCTTGCGACCTTCACTCACCAAACAGTCCAACACTCTCTGCATCTCTTCTGGCCCATCACAAATCAAAACTATATCATCTGCATAATCTAAATCCAAAAGTTTCCTGTTTTCTCCCCAAAGTATACCTGCACCGGTTTCTGTTCCAACGCGTTTCATAATGTAATCAATGACCAATATAAATAGTAAAGGCGATAGAACACCACCTTGAATTACTCCGGACTTGACTTCAAACGAATCACTCAGACAGCCATCAACCATCACTTTACAAAATGTGTCCTCATGCATGTTCATAATGACCCTCACAAACTCCTCTGGTATTCCATAATGTCTCATGATCTTCCCCATAGTCTCTCTCGAAACACTATCAAAAGCCTTTTCAAAATCAACAAAACAAAGACTTAACGGTACTCTCATTTCATTAACTTGCTGCATCAAATGCCTAACTATAAAGATATGATCATTGCAACCACGTCCCTTTCTAAAACCAGCCTGTTCATCCCTCAGAATACCCTCAACCACTGGCTCCAACCTATTTAACAACACTCTACTGAAAACTTTCAAAGCTATCGGTGACAAAGAGATTCCCCTCCAATTACCACATTCACTCAGGTCTCCCTTCTTCGGAATTTTAACAATTACACCATTCTTCCAAACTGATGGTAGTAACCCCGTCACCCATATCTTATTGAATAGCTTGGTCAAGATCATTATTAATCTATCCCCCTCCACTTTAAACATTTCCGGAAATAAACCATCCTCCCCTGGTGCCTTGTTATTCTTTAACTGTTTTACTGCTTTCTCCACTTCTGCAAGCCTCAACTCTCCTGTTTCTATATTTAAATCTTCCTGAGTAGACGGTATATCCTCTTCTGGTGGTATTGGTCTATTAAGAACTGTCTCAAAATGCTCTTTCCATCTATTTTTAATATCTCCATCTTTGGTCAATAAATTTCCTTCCCTGTCTCTAACTGGTATTTCCTTGCGTTTACCTGCATTACCACTCAGTTCTCTAATCGATTCATATGCTATTCTTTGACTCTGTCCATCATTTTTGTTTATTAAGATTTCAGTCTCTGCAACCTTTTCATCCACACATCTTCTTTAATCTCTCCTAGCTAACCTTCTTACTTCTGAATTCAAACTCCAGTACGCAGCTCTTGCTAATTCAATCTCTCGTTCATCAACGCATTGCATCTCACTCCTCAATTTAGCCTCACCTCTCCTTTTTATCATATCCCACGTTTCCTCTGATATCCATTTCTTTCTCCTGAATCTATGTCTCCTTCCAATCGTACATTCAGCAGTCTCATGCAAAACTTTGTTCACATCCTCCCACATCTCATCTACACTTCTCTCCCCCTCTTCCAACGTTTCCAACACCAAAAACCTATTTCTGCATTCCAATCTGAATTCCTCCTTTTCTTCTCCTTCCCTTCTAAGCTTAACAATATCGTATCTACCAACACCAGATTTTTCCATCTTCTGATTTTTAAGTTTAAACCTTATTTTTGCAATGCTGAGTTGATGGTCACTACCAATATCCGCTCCCCGTTTAACATGAACATCTAGCAGAGAACTTCTATGCCTCCTACTGATAGCGATGTGATCAATCTGATTTTTATATTTTCCACACGGCGACACCCAAGTTGTCTTGTGTATATTGCAATGCTGAAAGAGTGTGCCCCCGATGACTAAGTCATTTGCTAGACAGAAGCTTCCAAACCTCACTCCGTTTTCACTCATCCTACTACCAACTCCCATCTTACCCATACATGCCTCAAATCCCTCATTTGAGCAGCCCATTACTGCATTAAAATCTCCAACGCAGATCAAAACATCATGTCTAGGTACCCTTCCTACTCCTTCTTGCAACTTTTCATAAAATGTGTCTTTCCTTTCATCGAGTGCATCATTAGTAGGTGCATAACACACAAACAGACTGATGTTGCCATGATTTGATTTAAACCGTGCGTATAACAATCGCTCATCTATAGGATCCCACTCACATAATGCCTTATTTGCCTTACAACCCAGTAACAATCCTACTCCCTGATAATGCATTCCGTCCTGTCGGCCAGATATCAATAAACGTATACCATCCTCCAAATCCAACTTATCAACTCCAGTTAATCTAGTTTCTGTCAGAGCACAAATATCAAGTCCATAAACTTTGAAAAACCTTCACTAACTCATCAATTTTACCGTCATGATTTAGCGTTCTCACATTCCAGTTACCAATTTTAATTGTATTTTTTGCATTAACAAATGAATTAGATTGTAATTGAGGCAACCGTGAGATTCTTAGCACCCCCTGCCCATTTAAGGGCTGCACGGGACTGGGGGCCATTATTGTTCTTTCAGAGTCCATCAAGGTTTCTTTGGCTAACTTCCTGAACACCTCGCCAATGTGTTGCAGTCGCAGTAGGCAGCTAACTTGCCTGATTGCCCACACCCAAAAGACCCAGCTATGTTGTAGCCAGTCACGTGCCGGCATGCTTCCCAGCCATTTCACTCTCAAGGAGTTCCTCTGCCTGAGAAAGCAACCACCCCCCTGCTCCCGAGGGCTTTTGATCTGTGTAGGTAGAGGGCGATCACTAGAAAGAAAGAGAAAATCCGTGAGTAATAATGCTGAATTATATACAGATATGCATTAGAAGAAGGAAGTCTGGCGATGGAGAATGCACAGTTAAAGGCAAAGATTATCGCTCCTCATGTAGATAGAAAAATGAAAAAAACATATTCTTCACTCAAGAATTAAAGAAACTGAAAGAGAGCTTGAACAGTGCTAATGCTAGTATTAACAGTGGTAAAGGTAGGCTTATATCATTTCTTTCATCTTCACAACTTCAGTATATATTCACTGGGAAAGTTATCACAAGGTGGTCAGATGATGATATAAGGCATGCACTGGCACTTAGAAACCTGAGTTCTAAAGCCTGCAGATTTGTAAAAGTAAAGTGGAGACTGCCTTTTCCATCACTTAGTTCAATCAGTCGATGGGTTAAAAAAAATTTTGATGTAGAACCAGGAGTCCTGCATTCAATATTCAAGCTGATGAATCGCAAAGCAGATTCAATGCCAGAGCGGGACAGAGTCTATCATGTCATTTGATGAATGCAGTGTGTCCCAATAATGGTCTTATGATAAGGGTACTGACTTCCTCCTCAAGCCCCCCCAGAATGTACATTGTGTCATGCTAAGAGGTATTGTAAGCTTATGGAAACAAGTTGTTTACAATGACTTTGACAGACCTATGACAAAAAAACTCCTCTTCCATCTGGTAGAAAAAAACAGAAACAGCTGGATTTACTGTAGTAGCAGCGGTCAGTGACCGTGGACCTAAAAATTTAAGTTTTTGGAATGAAATTGGTATTAACTATGATAAAACTAGCTGTACAAATCCAGTTGATTCTGAGAGAGAAATATACATGTTCGCTGCTGCCCCTCATCACTTGAAATTGATAAGGAATAATTTTTGGGATAATGCACTTGAAATAGGTAAAGAAAGCTAGTTGACAGTGGCTGTGTGAAAGAATAAATAATGAGAAGTAAGGCAGACCTGAAAGTAACACATAGTCTCTCAGAACATCATATTCATGTCAAGGGATCACTCAGAATGAAAGTCAGAGTAGCAGCTCAATTTCTCTCAGCCACAACATCAAAGGCCTTAAAATACTTTGGTGACAGAGGCCTCCTTCAAAGCAAAAACTGGTGTGACACAATGGAATTCATTTCCCAAGTTGACAGTAGGTTCGACCTATTCAATTCAAGAGCTCTGTATGACGGAAAACTTTCTAGAAATTAATATGGGGCTGATTTAGAGCAACAGAACAATGTCCTGAAGGAAATGAAATCAAGAGTTGGGTCAATACTTGTTGGCCAACGTAGAAAAATTTACCCGTTTCAAAAAGGTGTGATAGTATCCTGTAAGTCACTGCCAGATTCATATGCCATGCTGAAATCAAGGTACAACATTACCTTTATTCTAACACATAAGTTTAATCAAGATTGCGTTGAAAACTTCTTTGCATCTTTGCGGCAGATGGGTTGATGCTGAGACCACCCATCTCCAGTTCAAGTTAAGCACAGAATAAAATTCTATCTTCTTGGCAAAGAGACTGGTCTAATGGGGTCAAAGTACAATAATGAAGTAATGGAGGAAGATAAAGAAAATAACCTCTCAGGCACATCACTCACTTGTATGAAAAAAAAGTTCAAATCATGAGGAGGCTCTGGAATATGAACTAAGCATATCAGCAATGTTGTTAAGTTCTGCTCTTACAGACCTGGGACCTGAAGACAACAGCCTAACTGATAATGAAATTCCAGACAGACCTGGAACATGCAACAGAAACAGAGATATTAATTTGCTTTTGTGGATACCTGGCAAGGAAATTTCCCAAGTACCAGCTTGGATCCAAATATCCGAAGGTTGGGCAGTCTGTTCTAACAGATGAAATTAGCAGGCAGAATTGTAAATTAATGAAACCTACGGGTTATTTTTGCAAGAAATTAAGAGTGATGAGCAATTTTTTTAACTGTTACCATGGAAAGAAAAGTTTAAAACTTGGTAAAGGTACCATGAGAATATTAGCTGAAGAGATGGCAAATTATGTGGATCTTCCTGTTGAGGTTATTGCATGTTATGTTCGGTGTCGCATTATTATTATTTTTTTTTTTTTGTATGCGAACTCTAAACAGAAGTATAAGGAACGCCCGCATGCAGAAAAATAAAAGTCTTGTAAATTAATTACCTAAGGAATTTGGCCACATACTGGAAACCTCATTACCAAATATTAAAATACGAACCACTTTACTGTTTTCACTAAACTACAGATAGTCATCATACATGTTTAGTAACATTACTGATGGTGTATCGAACAATAATATCATCACCTTTGTTTCCTACTACCTTCTTACTTTCTCCTACACAAGCCTGCAATATCAAATATAGCAGATTATTGATCCAGATCTATGGAAGGACAGAATTTAAAAGTGAATTGGGGTTAAAATGTATCTGACTGATAGAACAAGTAATTTCTTCACTGTTTTCTTTTCACTGAAGGATCTTTGTTCATCATTAATGGTATGTAATAATATGACTTAAAATAATATAAGTGGAAAGTGATGCAGTTGGTATATAGAGTACTTGTCCTAAAATTATGCAAGTTTTATAATACTTTGTTATACATCTTGAGGACATACTTTTGCCTCTTACAGACCTTCATTGTACCTGTGTTGGACTGTGTTCTGTTAAACAATATTCTTCGCCAGGAGTATGTGCAATACCTACATAGGCCACGATGGCTGCAGAGTTATTCAGTGAGAGGATAGGATAGCACCCTTTCATCACCCAGCAAGCTATATGGTCTCAGATGCCTAGCCTGGGATTGTTAAATCCCTTTTTACTACTGATGATCATTAGGTTTGGCTATGAATTTCGAAAATAATACGTAATGAGATAAATTATAAGAAATAACTGGAAGCTGAAGAAAGTAAAACGAGAGTGACAGGCACAGTATAATCACCAATAGTGTTACATCAGTAATGAAACGGGGCATAATTACAATAAAGAAATTATAAGACCCAAGTGTTGATACTGTGCTCCTTTACAATGCAATAGTACCCATTGACATTACATTTTTCTCTTAAGCAGCAAAGCATGGCAGTGCGTTCCTTTAAAGTGGTATAGTGCCAGTTCATATTACATTTTCTCTTGTTATTCATCCTCAGCATGACTCACCATCCTGCGTAAGACGAGACCTGTTATTATTTAGGCCTTGCATATTCCAACATTCACTGGACTCGGTACTAAATTAAGTTCGTTTATTCCCCTTAATTTTATGCGAAACTTCGTTCGAACGTTAACCTACAGGGCATATCACATCTGCTCCATTTGTTTTAACCTTGGTGACGAACTTAATTTATTGAGTGAAATGCTTTTAAGGAAAGGATTTCCCTGTCACTTTAATGATATTCATATTGGGAAAATACTGAACAAACTCATTTGCCCGACTAAGGACACGACCAACACAGTATAAAAACATTTTCTTTATTTTCCTATGATACATACTTGCAGTTCGAGCTACACTGCCCGATAGAAACTAACAAAGTAACTTCGTGAATTTTACCCTCAGATATCAGAGTAAATTTCAGAACTAATAATACAGTTGGTAGTTTCTTCAAAATCAAAGGCAAAATTCCATATTATCTTCAGTTGTCTCTTGTTTATTAATGCACGTGCGATAGCCGTAAGGAATCGTATACAGGCAAAACAAAGAGACACTTAAAATCATGTATCGCAGAACATTTTGGTCGGTCTGTCCGAACAAAGGTTCGATTAACCAAACCTCCATTTTCCTCCATTAAATATCACTCATTAGATTATGATCGTCCCATCGCTGTAACATGTTTTCAGTACTGGGCAGAAGCTCAAGGGAAGAGGACCCAACACTTATGGAGACATTACATACTTGTATTGAGAGGCCCACCATTGGATCCCATGAGACCAATGCTCAGATACTTTGTTTTTAATCAAGTTTGTTAATTTTGGTTTTATTCTATACTTATGAGATATTTATATTAGCATTTTTATAATACATATACTTTACATCGTTGGATTTTTCTCGACAAGTCTAGGTGTACGTACAAAATTTTTACAATGTTTTATTACATGGCTGGCATGGTCTTCTTTACATTTATTCTTCACACTTATTAAGTGTTTTCATTTTCTTCTGCACCTCTCCTCTTTATAGAAAAAAACAAATTTTTAGGTATACTCTGTATATGATTAATATTGTTTCTCGTCTTTTGTCTTAATGGTGCAAATTCCTGTGTTCAGGCTCTGATGATGAAACGTGTGTTTCGAAACGTTGGCCAGAAAAAAAGATGATGTAGGTCCTATGTACACTACATGTTCCTATTCCTTATACATCTGCGCTTTCAACGCAACAAGTAGATTGGTGATATATATAAATATATATATATATATATATATATATATATATATATATATATATATATATATATATATATATATATATATATATATATATATATATATATATATACTGGGCGTTTCAAAAGTCCCTCACTAATTTGATTTTAATTTTCTTTGCAAGTAATCGACCAACGACGTTCATCTTATGGTAAACTCTTAGTAGTTGAGAATTTTTTTTAGTCTACATATGAAATTTTGCACCGTTTTCTTCTGCTACAATGCTGACTCCAGAACAGAGGTGTAAAATTGATGCATGGCAGGAGGTTTTTCAATCTGTGGTTCAAGTGCAGCGACAATACTGGGCAGTCTACGGATAGCTTTATGCACCGGATAGGAACACCATCGTCGCCAACCACCAGAAGTTTATGGAGACCGGATCCATTAAGAAACCCAGATCATGAAGACCTCGAAGTGGGTGGAGTGATGAGAATGTCGAAACTGTCCATGAGGCTTTTGCTCAGAGTCAAGGAAAGGCCATTTGGCGAGCAGCTGCGGAAACGAACATCAGGGTGACGTCCATCCAACGGATTTTGCGGCGTGATCTCAAGCTGTATGTGTACAAGATCCAGGTGATTCAAAAGCTGGAACCTCAAGACTACGATTGCCGGTTAGGGATCTGTGTGACACTGCTGGATCACCAAGAAAGAGACCCATCGATCCTGGAGCACATGTGGTTCAGTGATGAAGCTCTCTTCCACCTTTCTGGTCGCATCAATTGGCACAACACCCGGATCTGGGGAACTCACAATCCTGTGGAAATCAGTGAACATGAAAGGGACACACCAAAATTGGTCGTCTGGTGTTCCTTCTTCTCAGCTGGGCTGATTGGTCCATTCTTCTTCCGGGATAAAGATGGAACTTCCATGAACATCAACGGAGACATTTAGAAGCTTCACCAAACCCTGTTTCAGAGTCTGCCACAGGTGGTCTAGCGTCGCCCAGCCTTGATTAAATATTTTTGTGAGGTTTTAAAAACCTGTGAAATTGTACCTAATTCTAAGTTTATAATAATGTTGCTATTTATAGGAATATTTTTTCCTATTCAATCAAATGCATACATATACCTAAAAAGAAAGAATAACCAAGCTTTCAGAGAATCTTAGCCTGGGGACTAAAATTGTGTGCTGTCTATTTACATATATTTGAAAAAATCGTGTGCAGATAGTAAAAGGAGATTACCTTCAGGACTTCTGATGTGTGTCTTTTAGCATGCATTACAGAAGCTGTTCCACTGAAAATAATGTATGTAATGACTGCTTAGTTGGTGAATCAGCCATATTAATCCAAACAAATGGCAGTGTGGTACGACACTGTAACCATAACAGAGAATGAGGAGTTGAAGTGTAAACTTATTAAACTGTGCAATGGAGCCAGGGAAACATTTAACAAAAAAATTCTTTATGTTAGACATAGGCTAATAAGATGATCAAGACGTCCAACAGGTCCATACTGTCATGAAAAGTAATATGTCAGGCAGGGCAGCATATCGAAAGGTGCTGCCAATATGCGGCTACATATCTATTGTCTTTTGTGGACACTAATGCATGACAAATATTTTAATCACTGTTATCTTGCTTTGTGGATGGTTCTAGTAAAATTGCCTAGGTTTTGTCTCTATGTTATGCTTACAGAGATCAGTAAACTGACGAAAGCTGAGTTTCCAAAATGATACCTATAATACTTTATATATAACCAAAAGGCTCCCATATTGTAATTTCTTTGTAGCATATCATGCCATCTGAGTATTTTGATGAATATAATATGTTTTGGGGTGTTTTACTTTGTGTCAAAATTAAAAAGAATTAAGCACTGGCTACTTTTCAGTGCCTACCCTGCATCAGAGCTGAGCAATAAAAGCAAACCTAGTGTCAGATTTCTGAAACAGGATCTTTGAAGAGTCTAATTACCTTCGTATGCTTCAGGAGTTCTGCATCCCCCAAATGTCAGCTGTAGCCGACATCCAAGAAGTCATTTTCCAGCAAGATGGTACCCCTGCTCATTAATCGTGTGAGGTTTGCTCATTTCTGAATGAGCAGCTCCCAGGTCAGTGGATTGGTTGCTGTGGTCCCATCAAATGGGCTGCTCACTTGCCGGATCTTACACCATGTGACTTCTTTTTTGTGGGGTTACATTAACCTCTTCTTTACCGATAATGAGTTTTGATGTATCCCCGTACATCGCCTGTAAACACCCATGAGACACTGGAGCCGCTACCGTGGTACGCTGGTACACCCTTTAATTAATGGCAGCTTATGGGCCTCAGGGTAGCCCGGTAAGGCTGTTTCTGAGGACCTCATGTTAGCAACAGCTCTGTGTTTTGACAACAAAGACTGTGACGAAGTTCTGACGAATTCTGACATCATAAGATACATCATGACTGAGTTGCGGTGGCACCAATGGCTTGCTCACTCATCTGTGATGTAACCTCTTTTAGACCAATCATTAATCTATTTATAATTTCTACTACAGATATCGTACTATATTTCCTGCTGACATACGGCAAAATTTACACCCCTTGGCCTGCCTGAGAGAGTCAGTTACCATGCACTTGACCACGAGAGAGGGTGTACAGGATATTTTTCTCTCATGGCGTCTCTGGCAGATTCCGGTAGTGGCGAGTTTATTCCTCATGAGGATACTTATTTAGATGTATCAGATGATGATGCAGCAGTGTCTGATGTGTCAGTAGATGACTGAGATCCTGAAAATGATAGTGAGGTTGATGTGAGTGAGGAGGAGGAGGAAATTAGTGGTGAGCTTAGTGACGCTGCACTCTCGGCAACAAGTGGGTCAAGGTCGCCATCATCATCACGTGTGTCCACACACTTCATGCTCAGCTTGCAAGGTAAATATATAAGCCATCCATCTGTGCAGGACATTTTTTTCAAGCCAGTTTGTACAGTAGTTACCTGGGTAACAGTACTTCAGCATGATATGTAATCTTATATACTGTAATGATTTACTTTATAGTCTTTTTTTATTACCAACATCATGCAGGATTTATGTGATCATCAGTATACAAACAAATCACAAAGAGAGAATAGTTTCGACGTGGCAAAACATATACACTACCCCTCACACTACGGGAGAGGGAGCTGTCAGGTCAGTATGGGGGATAAACGTAGTTTTTACACTGGGGGGAGGAGTCAGTAAAGAAGGGGTTAAGAGCAAAGTGTAAGCCACCAAGGCGGGTGACCTCCCCACTGTAGGAGAAAGGATCAGGAATTCATGTGGTTCTGTTACTCCCAAAATGTTGTCCTATGTCGGCCAAGAATGCGTAAAATGGTGGCTCGTTTTGAGGTGTACCAGTGACTTTCCAATAGCTTTATGAAGCCAAGTTTGATGCCACCAAAATTCTCGTGAATTTTAGACACAGCACCCAAACTCTCATTTGGTTCCTCTTGTAATTGCAGTTTTAACCCCTACATGCCAGGGGTTTTCCAATGTTGCACGCTCCTCCCTACAGGGGATATCCGTGTTGGGAAATAATAACCTTACTTCAAACCCAAATACCTGCCAAACTATGACAGCTAGAGAAAAAATAAAGATACATAAGAATCAACAACTCTTCTTTCAAATGAAATTATCCCCACATCTCCAGGTGGTCCCGTCGATGAGTAAGGATAAGTTAAAGTTCAAAGGGTGGCAGGAAGACGCTCGCGGCTATACATGTCAACCAGCGTTGCTCCACACCCAAAACTGTGATGCCTATACACGTCAGCCGGCGGTTAGGGGTTAACCCCTAAACCTCAGGGTTGTTTTGGCTCGACTTGCTTGTCCCGCGGGCATACTCGTGCTCCAACAGACTCTCTAAAAATATTTGCCAAAAATCAGTTATTAGTCCTAGAATATTATAAATATATATGCCTATGGCACATACCTGTAGCTTTCTCCTGGGATGTTTGTTGAGCCTTCGTCGAGTAATGTAGGACTTGTGGAGACTTCTGAAGTTTGGTAACGAAGTCTCCACTTTACACTTCCCGACACCTCATAATATGATTACCACAGCCTGATATTATCACTAGAAACACTATTCTATGATTTTCAAATAGCTTGGAATCCATATTAAAAAAAAAAAGCACTGTGAAAGCAATGAAAATTACGAGCACGTATGACCTTCCCACTTGCACTCATTCGCCGCTGGTATTCTGTCATTTATTTATCATAAAATCACTCACACTTTATATTTCTATTACTATATAACACATATATATATCTGCAGTCTTGATCCATATGTTTCCTTCAGTAATAGTAGTTTATTGTCACTATAGGCATTCAATTTCTCTTTCAGTAAAATACGTAGCATTCACTTTCTCGTCCTGTATACTAGCGTTGAGAGCGAATCTGTCACTTTCACTTTCACTTTCATAACTCATAGTATTCATACATGCTAGAGTGAAACTTCACTTTCATTACTCCTAGTATATATACTCGTACTCTTATATTACTACTCATTTACATTTCTATTTACATTCTCTATTTTTTTTACATTATTTCCAAATGTGGGTGATTGTGTGTGTGTATGCGCCAACGCAAGATCGTGCAAGCAGAGTGAGAGAAGAGTTCGGACAAATGTGGAAGTGTGCATGGAAAAGTTTGGAAGGAATGAGAGTGTTTTTGATCAGTGATATGAATGGTAAAATAGGGAATGTGAAGGTGGATGGAATAGTTGGTGAGTGGGGTGTGCCTGCTGAGATAGATGAGAATGGCAGTGCGTTAGTGGACATTTGTGCTGGGAGGGGGTTGGTGATAGCCAATACCCTCTTCAGGCACAAGGTGATCCACAGGTATATTGGCAAGTGATGAGAAAGGTGGGTTGTGAACTGAATGAAAGGAAGGCAGTGATTGATTATGTGTGTGTGGATGAAAGAATGCGAAAATGTGTAATGGATGCAACAGCTTATAGAGATTGGGGGAGTGGACTTTCTGACCACTACTTGGTGGTGGCCAGAATCAAGGTCCAATTAGGATGGAGAAATAGAAGAAGGGAGGGACGGGAAGAAGGAGTATTTGTAAGGAGAGTGGAAAGGTTACAAGAGGATGAGAAAAAGGCAGAGTAAAAGAGAGAAGTGGAGGAATGATTGGGCAAATATGAATTGGAGCAGATGGGAGACGTGGAAGGTGTGTGCAGGATATTTACAGAAGAAATATGTGCAGCATGTGATGTGGTGTGTGGGATGAAGAGAAGACGGAGGGGTGTGCAAGGAACAGTGTGGTGGAATGAAGAGGTAAGACAGGCTGTGGCACAAGAGAAGAAAGCATACAATGAATGGATGAGAAATAGGGACGTGGAAGAAGTTGAGAGGCGGAAGAGAGAGTTATGTGTAGAAAGAAAGAGAGGTGAAAAGATTAGTAAGAGAAAGTAAGAAGAGAGTGGATGAGGAATTTAGAAGGAACTTGAGTGTAAAGTGGAGGGACTTTAAGAAAATGTGCTGGAAAGAGGTGAAAAGAGTAAGACAGGGTGGAAGTGAAGTTAGCAGGGGAGTGAAAGATAAAAATGGTAGATTACTAGTGGAGAAGGGAGAAAAAGTGAGCAGATGGAGAGAACACTTTAAGGAATTGTTGAACATAGAGGATGGAAGTAATGCGAGTATAAGTGGCTGGGGAATGGCTGGGAGGAGGAGGGAGGTGAGAAGACAGGAAGAAATCAGTAGGATAGAAGTTGTGGAAGCAATGAAGAAAGTTAAATTGAGGAAAGCCCCAGGAATTGATGGAGTGTGTGGTGAAATGCTGAAGTATGGGGGAGAGATAGTAGTAGAATGGATGTGGAAAATGTGCAGATTAGCCTGGGAGGAAGGTAGAGTCCCGGAGGATTGGAAGTCAGGTATAATTATTCCCTTGTACAAAGGAAAAGGGGAAAAAGAATTGTGTGGTAATCATAGGGGCATCTGTCTTCTTAGTATAATAGGAAAAGTGTATGGCAGGATAGTTATTGACAGGGTTAGAGATAGAACAGAGGAATTAGTTGGAGAAGAACAGGGAGGCTTTAGGAAGGGAAGAGGTTGTGTAGATCAGATATTCATTCTTAGATCTTTAGTGGAAAAGTTTTTAGAGAAGGGAAAGAAGTTGTATGCAGCTTTCGTGGATTTGTGGGGGGCGTGTGGCAGGGTGGATGGATGGGGGTTGTGGAGAGTGTTCGGAGTGTGTGGAGTGCGTGGGGGGTTGTTGAGTGCTGTGGGGAGGGGGTGATGGTGCTGGGGATGCAGTGCGTGTGGATGGTGAGCTGAGTGAATTTTTCTCTTTGGGGGTTGGGTTGGGGCAGGGATGTGTCGTGTCTCCGTGGTTGTTCGGTTTGTGCATGGATGGCGTGGTGAGGGAGGTGCAGGGTGGGGTAGTGGATGTTGGGGTGGCCCTGGTGGGGGGGTAGTGTTTGGAGGTTCCCTGTGCTGTTGTTTGCAGATGATGCTGTGTTGTTGAGTGAAGACGAGGGAGAGCTGCGGGGCTTGGTGGGTGGGTTTGGGAGGGTGTGTGGGAGGCAAAGTCTGGGGGTGAGTGTGGGGAGGGGTGGAGTGGTGGTCTTTGGGAGGGGTGGAGTCGGTGAATGTACAGCGGGGTTGGACGGTGAGGAATTGGAAAATGTGAGTACGTTTAAGTACTTGGGTAGTGTGATGAGTAAGGATGGAGGTTTGGAGGGTGAAGTGGTTGAAAGGGTACAGCAGGGAAGAAAGGTTGCTGGTTCCTTGAAAGCAGTGATAAGAAGCAGGGAAGAGAGCATGGAAGTGAAAATGTTACTACATGGCAGTATTGTGATACCAACTGTAATGTATGGAAGTGAAGCTTGGACGTTGCTGGAAGGACACAGGTCAAGAGTGAGAGGAGTGGAAATGAGTTATCTAAGAGGAGCCTGTGGAGTCACATGGAGAGACAGGCTGACAAATGAGGATATAAAGGAGCATTGTGTTGTGGATGTGGATGTGAAAGGAAGCGTTAGGAGAAACACACTGAGGTGGTTTGGCCATGTGGAGAGGATGGAGGGTGAAAGACTGACGAAGAGAGTGTATGTGAGTGAGGTGGAGGGTGGGAGAGGGAAGGGAAGGCCGAGGATGAGATGGAAGGATGGGATGGAGAGGCATATGAGAGAGGGGTGTGTGAGTTGGGAGAGGGGCAGTGAAATGGTGGGGGACAGGGCGACGTGGAGGTGATTTGTTTGTGGCCACCCTAAACGGGATTGAGGCATCTGGCAATAGATAGATAGATAGATAGACATTTCTATTTTATTTACACTGTGTTATGAACTGTCACTTGCAGTAACTTATAAAACTATTTTCCACTGTTCACTTATATATATATATATATTTTTTTTTAATGCGAGGAAGAAGGAACCAAAGGCCATGAGCCTGCAGTGACAGTTCCCTCAAAGAGAAAAACAAAATACAATAGAGTGCCACATTCAAGATCCGATCATTTTGAGATGCCTGGACACACTGCGTTTGAAAGACTGGAGATCATAGGCAGCACGAAATACAGACAGAGGGAGACAGTTCCAGAGCTGACCTGTTGCATAAATGAAAGACTGGGAGTAACGGTTAACTCTTGCATTAGAGAGTTGGACAGAAAAGGGATGAGAGTTTGCTGCCAGACGGGTGCTACGCGCCCATCATAGAGGTGGAGGAATGCAAGCAGACAGTTCAGAGGAGCAGTGACCATTAAAGTAGCGATAGAAAAGAGATAAAGATGCAACAGTGTGGCGAAGAGACAGACGTTGAAGGGAGTCAGTAAGAGGAGAAGAGTTAATGAGATGAAAAGCCTTTGACTCCACCCAATTGAGAAGGGCTATATGTGGGGAGCCTCCCCACACATGAGAGTTGTACTCCACACAGGGGCGGATAAAACCCCTGTATAGAGTCAACAATTGTGCAGGGGTAAAGAAAGAGCGGAGTCGGCTTAGCACACCCAATCTCTTGGAAGCAGATTTTACAAGAGATGTAATATGATCTTTCCAAGATAAGTCCCAAGTAAATGAAACCCCAAGCATTGCCTTCACTTGCTGTTTACACATTATTTACACATTATTTACATTTCGACTTGCACTGTTTTACTCACCAGAAAGATTGTAGTCACTGTTCATCATTTTATTCATTGATAAATTAGCCAGTTCACGTTCCACAGCAGTCACTTAGTCCTTTACCCCTTTCACACGAGGTTTACTAGGGGCAGAGGTCACAGGGCCATTTGCATGGGGCTAAAAAGCGGCGAAATTGGACAGGCGTGAATCCGACGTGGTTTCACCTTGAAAGATGACAGTAAGCTGAATGCTGTGGTGGCCTAGGGGGAATGCAACGCTGCCAATGTCAGTGTGGTGACAGCTGCTAATATAATTATACGCTATGAAATGATTGGCAGGAAATCTAGACAATACATAATAAATTAGGTAGTTCCAGGTGAATGTAAATATCACTTAGGCTTCTCCCTTCCTTTCTTATATATATTATTATTACGAGAATAGATTATATGGCATAATTCAAGGGGAAATAAACAGGGAAAATTAGCAAATGAGTGCACATGAGGTATTGTCAGGTGATAATTAGCCAATTCCAGGTGTATGGCACTATCACTTACCTTATTTCTTTTTTGTATATATTATTTGGTATAAGAATAGGGCATAGGACTTATATCAATGGATGAGATCAGTGAAAAATTCTGGGGAAGATTTACTTAGCGCAGCGTGGCTGGGCAGGCGAGAGGAGAGGGTAATGGAGGGGAGGTAGGGAGGGGAATTACGAACGGGGAGAAATGGCTAAATTGTCAACAATGGATGGGAGTACAGATGAGATTAGGAGTGCTGACTGGTTTTGGACATTGGCAGTACGGATAGATGATACAAGTCACCACTTGAAAGCCCGGGCGAATTCAAAATAACACAGAATCACAAAAGTGATGCCCCGCAGTATGATCCCTTGCTCCCAAGCGTCACAAAAGTGACACCCCGCGGTTAAGGGGTTAATAAATTTTAAGAAATAATGAGGGACTTTTGAAAACACCCAGTGGAGAGGATGGAGGGTGAAAGACTGACGAAGAGAGTGTATGTGAGTGAGGTGGAGGGGGAAAGAGGGAGGGGGAGGCCGAGGATGAGATGGAGGGATGGGGTGGAAAGGTATATGAGAGAGGGGGGTGTGAGTTGGGAGCAGGGGAGTGAAATGGCGGGGGACAGGGCGACTTGGAGGCGATTTGTTTGTGGCCACCCCAAACGGGACTGAGGCGTCTGGCAATAGATAGATAGATAGATACACAGTAAACTCTCCCCGAACACATTCTCGCCGAACAGGCTCGCAATTATACGCGGTTAGTGCTGGGATACGTATAAAACAATGTAAGATTAAAGAACCATTACAAAAACTATAAATTTATGGAAGAGAGGCAGTCTTTGAAAGGTCAAATCCTTGAACATAAACGCAGCACCATGCACGGTTTGTTTTGATCAGGTGATAGTGTCCTGCTTTTCCACAGTACTGTATTTGTAAGTTAAATATTTACATTACTGTTCTGGTAAGTTTATGTACAAGTTAAAGTACTATTAAATAATGTTAAACCAAGAAATAAAGTCTTATAACCAGTTTACTTGATAGGCATCAGAATATTGCCTTTTTTAATTTGTTTGTTAAAGATTTGCTGCGCTGATTTTCCATGATACTGTATTTGTAAGATAAATATTTACTCTTCTGGTATGTAAGTTAAAGCACTCAAATAAAGTTAGAGCATTAACTAAAGCCTTGTAACCAGTTAACTTGATTTATATGATTACCCATGATCGGCAGGTTCCGAGACAATTCTCCATCAGGTCAATTCGCCATCAGACAATTTCCCATCAAAACATGGACTCTTCCCCATCAGGACAATTCACACCCTGAACGATTCCCCTTCATTCTATAAATATACTTATTTCGCCTTTGAATTATATTTTAGCATCATCACCCACAGCTGTCTTCATTAATGACGGCGAATTGTCTTGTTATTGTTGTGATGGCGAATTGACTTGATGACGAATTGTCCCGAAACCAATCGGCATCGGAATGTTGCCTTGTGTTTACGTATTTGTGTGTTGAAGTTTTGCTGTGCAGTATTGGATTTGTAAGTTATAACTTTAAATAAACCTTCTAACCACTTAAAGTGCTTCATATTGATTACCAGTGACAGATAACAGAAAAACTCCACATTTAGGGGGTTAGGGAACAAAATAAGGAGCAATTAAAACTTATGCGATTTTGCGCAGAACGCGCCACGATTGGAGCGAAACCCTCGGATTAGGGGCGAGTTTGCTCTCTCTCTCTCTCTCTCTCTCTCTCTCTGTATATATATAAATACATATATATATATATATATATATATATATACAAACATGTTGTAGCAGACCACCGACATTGGTTTCCTACCCCTGCCAAGGGATTTCATCTATCTATCTCTATACCTAGGCTGCTTCCCCCAAGGAAATGGAGGTAGCCGAGACAGGATGACACATTCCCCATTTACTAATCCATTCAAACACATTCATTCGCATCTTAGCCCCAAAGGGGAGAACGGACAGATCCTCACCGCACCACATCGCACAAGGGTCAACTGTGCAATGCAATCAGTGACATCTGCAGCAGGGCCCGACAGCAGAGCTGGTTTACCCCTGCCACATCATAATAGACTCATCCCCTTACCCGCACCTGACCTGAAATAGCTGATCAGACCAAATGCGGGAGAATATCCCCTCAGGGCTGCGTCATCACTTATTCATTCACAATTTCTCTCCATTTATTTCTGTCACGCACAGCCAATCTTCCTTGCTCAACAGACATCCCTCTCGCATCCAGCGCTCTCTTCACACTGTCCATCCATCCTATTCGTGGTCTTCCTCTCAGCCTTACACCTCTCACATCAGATCTAGTTATCTTTTTCACTCATCGCTCATTATCCATTCTCTCCATATGGCCAAACCATCGCAACACCCTCTGCTCAACTCTACCAGCCATCTCCCGAACAACTCCAGTTCTCCTTCGCACTTCATCATTCCACACCCGATCCATACGCATCACTCCACACATACTCCTCAGACACCTCATCTCCATTACATTCAAACTTTTCCTCTCTTCTACACCTATATTCCATGTTTCAGCCCCATATAATGCAGTTGGTACCACAACACCCTCATACAGCCTTCTCTTTACATCCATTCTAAGCGAACGACATTTAAACACTTTTTTCATTCCTCCCAGCACCTTTCCTGCTTCATTTATTCTAAACTTCACTTCTGCATCTATTCTTCCATCCACAGCAACATGTGACCCTACATATTTAAAACACTGAACCTCCTCAAGCAACTCGCCATTCAAAACTATATTCATCCCCCTACCATCTACCAACCTCGTACACTTCATCACTTTACTCTTATTCTCATTTACTTTCAATTTCCTCCTTTCACACACCCTTCCAAACTCCTCTACCAACTGTTTCAATCTCTCCACTGAATCAGCCACCAGTGCAGTATCATCTGCAAACAGCAGCTGCTTCAGATTCCACTCTCCACCATCAACATTCACCAGACTCAGACCTCCACCTAAAACTCTTGCATTCACCTCCCTTACAACACCATCCATGTAAATATTAAACAACCAAGGCGACATCACACATCCCTGTCGCAGCCCCACTCTCACGGGAAACCAATCACTCACAGCATTTCCCACTCTTACACACGCTCTACCATTTACATAAAAACTTTTCATCCCTTTTAGTAACCTACCATCAAGTCCATACAATCTTAAAACAGTCCACAAAGTCTCCCTATCAGTTGTATCATACGCTTTCTCCAAATCCATAAATGCCCAAAACACACCCTTGCCTTTCGCTAAATACTTTTCACACACTTGTCTCACCGCAAACACCTGATCCATGCATCCCCTCCCTCTCCTAAAGCCACACTGCTCATCACCAATCACTCCCTCTGTACCCTCTCTAACTCTCATAATTAACACTCTACCATACACCTTACCTACAACACTCAACAGACTTATACCCCTAAAGCTAGTACATTCATACTTATCACCCTTGCCTTTATACAACGGGACCACACAAGCACTTGCCCAGTCAACTGGCACCATACCTTTCACAAAGCATACATTCAACTTTCTTACTAACCAGTCAACAATAGTCACTCCACCACCTTTCAGGCATTCCACAGCACACCCATCCATACCTGCAGCTTTCCCTGTTTTCATCTCCTTTACTGCCTTCTCCACTTCCTCCTTCGTGATCAAAGAATCATTCAACTCTCCCAACACATTTATTCCTTGCACCCTTCCATCTGCCACAATCTCAGCCACCCTTTCCTCCTCTACATTTAACAATCTTTCAAAATACTCTGCCCATCTCTTCCTTACTGCATCCATCTCATTTAACATCCTTCCATCCTCTGCTTTTACTCGTTCTTCCTTCCCAGACTCTCCCTTTCGCACCCTTTTCACTTCCTTCCAAAACATTTGCTTATTCTGTTGAAAATTCTCTGTCAGCCGCCTACCCCACCTCTCATCTGCTGCCCTTCTCGCCCTATTCCTCTTTTCCTTACACCTCTCATATGACATCTCATCCTTCCTCTGCAGCCACACTTCATATGCACGTCTCTTCTCAGCCACAGCCATACTTACTTCCTCACACCACCATTCACTTCCTTTCTTACACCACCACCCACACGTCACACACCACACACCTCTTCTGCATGCCCCACCACAGCACTCTTAAATAACTGCCATTCCTCCTCCACACTGCCATTTTCCCGATCTTTCACTGCGTTCCACTCATCTTTCAATTTCTCCTGATACTCTATCTTTTTCTCTCTTTTATCCAACTCACTCACTTTCAAAACCTCCCTGCCATACCTAACCCTCCTAGCTCTCACCCATCTCTTACCTACTCTTAACTTTTCCTCCACCAGGTAGTGGTCAGACATACCTTCACCCTCCCCTCTCAGAACTCTCACATCCAACAATCTTTCTATTACATTCCTAGACACAACCACATAGTCCATCAAAGCTCTATCAACAACCCTTCCACCCTCCTGTCTCACCCATGTATACTTATAAATATCTTTCTTCTCAAACAGAGTATTTCCAATCACCATCTCTCGCTCAACACACATCGCTATCATTCGCTCCCCATTTTCATTTCTTCCAGGCACACCATGCATACCAACTACACCTTCAACTGCTACATTTCCCACTCTAGCATTCAGATCTCCCATCATTACCACATTCATATTCGCTCCAAAACTATGCAGACACTCATCAACATCATTCCAGAAAGACTCCCTCTCTTCTTCATCCCTTTCACTACCAGGCCCATATGCACTCACAAACACCCACAACTCATGTTCAAATTTCGCTTTCACCCACATCAGTCTCGATGACACCTCCTTCCATTCAATCACACACTGCTGTACTTCCGGACTCACTAACAAGGCCACACCTTCTCTTGCCCTTCCTCTATCAACACCTGACAATCTTCCATTCACACTTCCAAACATAGACTCACCCTTCCCTTTCATCTTCTTTTCACTCAAAGCTAACACATCCAACTTTCTTCTCACAAACATTCTCCCAATCTCCTCGCTTTTAGCCTCAATCGTACTACATCCACGCACATTCATAGACTCAATCTTCTGGGTACGGGGATAACTCCATCCCCCATCCCTTTCTTTGGCCTGTCTCTTTTTAGGAACTAAAAAACAGAGGAGGGGGTCCCTAGTCCCCTCACCCCGCCCCTTTTAGTCGCCTTTTACGACACACAGGAAATACGGTGGCAGTATTCTTCCTAACACGACCTGGCCGAAGAGTAGCAGTACCACCCCATAGTGCTGCCAGATTGTGTCCCCCCCCCCCCCACCACAGGGATTTCATACCAAAAGAAAAGTTTCAGTGTGAACATCTATGCTTGTACTGTCACTTTTTAGCATATGTACTTGTGTTATTACTTTCGGTGCCCAGGACAAACCCTAAATATTAAATAAAATGATTGGTTATTCGTTGCACAATTTTTTTTTATCAAGTGGAACTAACTGGGGGGTGAGACCATAAAGATTCTTACTTTGAGTTTTCTCCCTCCTACACAAGACACACCCTGTCTATCTATCTATCTATCTATATCTGTATCCATCTATCTATAGAGAAAGACAGGCAGATAGATAGTTAGATAGATAATGGTTTATATTTACATACATACTTATACAGAATATATATATATATATATATATATATATATATATATATATATATCCCACTGGTGCCCAGTGTCCTCAGTACAGGACGGAACTGGGCATTTTCAAATTCTGATTAAGAAGGGAACCAGGGGGTAGGGACCTGTGAGCTTCGCGAGTGTGAACCGACAGGCAGAGGGCGGTACACCTATCATGAGGGAGGCGGTGGCTCAATTGGTAGAGAGGTGGCTTGCAGTCCTACCAGACACAGGTTCAAATCCCCGCTGGGGCAAGGAACAGTTTAAGGATTTGAATTTCATAAAGTCAGACTTTACTGATCTACCAGAAGGCCCGCCGACAAGTCGTAAATATACCCCCACTAATACCAATACACCAGTCCTGTATGAGTCAGCCCTAGCACTTATTCAATATGGACAGTGGGTGTTAGCGCCGAAGTGATGGCATGTAGGGGTGTATGGTATGTAAGAGGACTACTGGGCCTTGAGAGCAGGCTGTGAAGCCTATGCCCAGAATCGGACACATTAAAAAATAATAATAATAAAAAAACAATATTCTGTAAATATCTTCCTAATTTTAAGTAGTAAACGCGTGATGTATTCTGACCACTGTATTTCAGAACCAAGAGTTTCGATTTATGTCTATGTTATAGGAAAATAAGAATGTGAAGCAACCACAGTACGTGTATGTGGCCATGGATAAAGCTGCCACTGATAACGTGGTGTTAATTTTGCAACCACAGGTGGCACGCCGAGAAGAGTTATGGATGGCTGGAAGATCCATGGGAACTGCAGGACTGTTGGGCGAAGGAAGGGGTGAGGATGACATTTATGCCTGAGTAATATACGAAACTCTCCACCAATACAAAAGGGTTCAATTCTAGAGGCAGTCACGATCGTTTTAAGTCTTTACAGTGGCCTGTTCGTTACTAAGCCTTGTTGCTAGCTATTAAATGCTAGGCTAGAAGCGGCAGACGTTTTACGTATAGCATTGAGGACATCTCCGTTCGCAAAGATGTTAGTAGGGATCTCCAATAACCACTTAGGTAACATGACGAATATAATGTTATACTATCGTAAACTCTAACCAATTTTGCTTCGCTTTGGGGAGTTATCTCTTAGCCAACAGGTTGAAAATAGTCTGTGTTGATGTTTAAGATGCGATAATGTAAGAAAGAAAGTCAAAGCAGACTTCCAATCCCACGACAAGACGAATGCCATGGACAGCGGGATCCAGCGAGAGGATACAAAAATTAGAAGAGCTGGATCCAATCAGGGGGGAGGAAAAATACGAGAGCTGGAGAGAGAGAGAGAGAGAGAGAGACAGACAGACAGACAGACAGACTGATAGACAAAGATAAAGAGAGAGAGAGACAGAGAGACAGACAGAAAGACAGAGAGAGATGGTGAAAAATGGAAAACAAAGCCATGGCAGATAGAAGATCGCAAGATACGATTCATTAAAGAGATAACAATGGGCGAAACAGACAAAGAAAGAGGCAAAATTAGGACAAAGGATAAGTAAAGATAAAGATGGTGACACATGCCCTGAGGCACTTGACCGCGATGCTCATCTTCAAAATTTTATATAACGCCATTATATCTTCGAGGTTACCACAGTTATCCCCTCTATATGTTGCCTCATGTATTCCTTTTACCAATCAACACAAAAGAGTTGACTTCAGCTGCCAACACCAGGATTCCAACCCTGACGAAAACAAGCCGGGAGCCTCATAGTTAGCAACATTCGGCTGCCGCGGTGATGATACAAGCACGGCTATTTTTCATCCACCATAATTCTGAGATGTTAATCCCTTTTCAGATGATTTTTCACAAACCATTTGCAGAGTAAGGCAATAATACTAATCTACATTCTTCCCATGGCTTTTTTTTTGTTGCTGGCACCATATTCTGTTGTTAAATTTGTTATACCTCATTGCTGAAATGTATAATAGTACGGTAATGATATGTACAAAGTTTTACATAAAAGTTTCACTGTACCAAACATAAAATATGGTGACGATTTTTGAACCGCGCTCGCAAAGAGAGAGCTTGTTATTTACTTATTGGCGTGTGTGTGTGTGTGTGTGTGTGTGTGTGTGAAAAAACAATTCATTCTCCGGTTTCAGTCAGGCTTGATAAAAGAGCTGAGAATTAGCCAGTGAGTAAATCGATTTTGTTTATGGAACAATAGATCAAAGGCCAAGATCACAGGTTTAGGTCAAATGTTGGCCTAACAAAATTAGCTTATCTGATTTGACCAAACATTAGGGTAAGGCTGGGAGAAAGGCAGGAATGATGTGATTCTTTTCTTAGCACAAATAGTCAAAGGTCAAGGTCATAATGCAAAGTCAAATTTTGATCCATGTTTGTGTGTCTAAAAAATAACTCAAACAGTTTTGATCAGACTGTAAACAAACTTGGAGGAAGGGTGGAGAGTAAACCAATGGAAAATGTGAGTGCATTTAAGCACTTGGGTAGTTTGACGAATAAAGATTAAAGTTTAGAGGATGAAGTGTCTGAATGGGTAGAACAAGGAGGAAAGGTTGCTGGTTCTTTGAAAGCAGTGATAATGAACAGGGAAATGAGCGTGGAAGTAAAAAAGCAGCTGCATGACCGTGTTGTGATAGCAACTCTAACGTATGGATGTGAAGCTTGGACCTTGTTGGAGGGACACAAGTCCAGAGTGAGAGCAGTGGAAATGAGTTATTTGAGAGGAGCATGTGAACTCTTGTGAAGTCGCATGAAGAAACAGACTGGCAAATGAGGAAGTGAAGGCTGTTTTGGCGTGGATGTGAATGTGATCGAAAGGGTTAAGAGAAATACAATGAGGTGGTTTGGCCATTTGGAGAGGAATGAGAGCGAGACACTGACGAGGAGAGTGTATGTGGGTGAGATGGAGGGGGGAGAGGGAAGGAGCGGCCAAGGATGAGATGAAGGGATGGAGTGGAGTGGTACAGTATATAAAAGAGGAAGGTGTGATCTGGGAACAAGGCAGTGAAATGGTGCTGGACAGGGCGACATTGAGGCAATTTGTTTGTGGCCACCCCTTACGGGATTAGGGCGTCTGGCAACAGATAGATGGATAGACAGAGAAAGTCACTGATGTTCAGTATTTGATTTTTTTTTTACATAATACTGCATTAATTTCTTTGTTATTATTTGTTTCTATTAAGCTGGAATAAGTTTCATTAAAGAAATTTTGAAGTTAATAATGTAGGTGTTACTGGTAGCGCTATTGCATCAAAATTCCATTGGTATCATAGTAACTATTAATTTCTCTGAATGCTTTCCCTGTGCAAGCCGGGTTCTGTCGTCGCCTTTACTTATGCTAAGGTTATGTAAAATCACGGTTACACTGGAAGAAAACTATATGAAATATCGTGTGAAATTGTTAAATGAATCACTATACACTGAATAATCATATTTAATCATTACCATATCATTTTCACACGGACATAAATTGTGTCACTAAACTCTATTACCACGCTGATGCAAAAAAAATAGGCAAAAAAAGAGTCAAGCGCAAGACAAGGAGCATAAGAAACCACATACGAATGCGTAATAATCCAAAATCATCGATAATTATAAAAAAGTAGCAAAAAACAAATACTGTTAAATCTGTGGCTGACTCTACCCTGCAATAAAATGTCATATTGTTTGTCATCAATTTCAAGTCAGAGCTGATAAATCTGCGTGGAAATTGGGTTTGGTGAAAGCCGTTTGATATAAATTCAATGTAACACGGTGATTTTTCTTTCCACACTGATTATAGTTCAGATCGTTTGATGAAGGTGAATTACTTGAATTTTGTCAAATATTTTAAGTAAATGCGTATTTTTTGGTGTAAGCGGCCAATAGTAATATTAAAAAAATGAATGAGGAAATGAAAAGAAATGAGATTACAAGGAGAATATGTGACTGTTTGGTTTCAGGTTTAAGGATCTTCATCCTGGAATATTAGCCTAATACATGAACTCTCGGTTCTAGGGTTATGTATTTGTCTGGACACATAGAAATACCCTTCTCAGAAATATAGGTAAATACATTCAAAATAAAGATACAATCCCAACATTTTTAAAAAAGGCAATAATAATGATAATAAGATAGTTATATTTCACATTGTGGTCTTTAGTGACGGTGCTGCTGGTGCTGACTGCAGCACGTCAGATCCTGACTACCGCTGGTGCCTGCCAACTAGGCATCCCAGCAGGGGTTTACAATGAGCATTTGCAGCCCTACGTCATTGGTAGTTTCCTGTGCCCCACCAGAAGGCGATTCAATTATGCTTACGACCCAACACTCTCAAGATTCACAGAACGTTCTCTCCACCCGAAATCCACATATGGATTTCTCACTGTCCTATCCTACTGTATAGCCATAGTGCAGAGTATTAATACATATCAAATCATTTCGATGGATGGTCGTTACTTGATTCAGAACCTCAGGTGTTAACCCCTCTATCTCTCAACACAACACACATAACAACACTGTTTTATCTACACCGAGAAATTACTCTCCTGCGGTCATTTTTCGAAGACTTCTAGCCAGCGACATCGAAAGCAATCCATGACCCATCAATAAATACATATGTTTAACCCGCGGCGTCCCGTTGACGTACTTCCACGTCCTCACGTTTTGTCACTGCCAATCCCGTTGACGTACTTCAACGTCCTGCAATTGCAAGGTTCATAATTTCCACAATTTTCAAAATTCGCGCGAGATTTTCGATTCGCCCACCTACCCAAGCCTCCCCTACCTGCCGCCAGGCGGGCAGCGTCCCAGACCCCGCGTGACCTGCACTCGCCCTTGTCTCGGTCACTCACCTGTTAGCAGTGACCCAGGTCAGACATGGCGCGTAAAGGTCTCTCAGACGACGAAATACAATCTGCCCTGGATGCCTTCACTGGAGATAGTGATTCTCCACTTGATGATGATGTGGTGGATGAAGATTATGTGCAGCCTGAGGAGGAAATAACAAGCAGTGATGAGGAGGTCCCTTCGCCCCGGAAAAAGTGGTATGTCACGTATGGTAAGGCAAGGGAAGGCCAGCCTGCACCCAAAACACCTGCATGGACCTCTCTCCATCCCCTAGAGAGAGATTCTGATGAGGACGAGGATGAGGACGATGACGATGACGGCGGCTTAGGACGTGATGTTGCCTCGTGGTTGGGAAAGGGAAAAATCTCACCCCGAGGATCAGAAGGTGGGGCGAGAAGGCAAATAAAGTATGGCCTAGTGTTTTGTCTGGGGAAGGCGAAAGTGGTGTGGTGGGAGTGCGGGGTGAAAGGGAAAGTGGTGTGAGGGAGGCAGCACGAGCACGTGGTGCACGTAGGCCTAGGGGAGAGGAGGTGGAGCCACTCCCCAGCACGTCTTTCGCCATACAATATTCCCAAACTTCCTCCACACAGCCCCAGGATGTGGGGAAAGGAAGGAAAGGGAAGGGAAAGGGTAAAAGAAAAGGGAGAGGGAAGAGAAGTGCGAGTGATGAAAGGCGCCGCTCTCCACCTCCCCCACCACCACCAATGTTGCGTTGTGCCTTCAGCCATGTTTCAGAGAGTACCATAACTTCCTACACTACTGAAACTGTGTGGGATGGCGATATGACGCTCAGTATAATGGTAAGGCCAGTCAGTATGTGCTAAGTCTTATATAAACTTGAAACGGGTGTAATGTTTGCAGGAAAGTAATGTATAAGTTGAGAAATAGTGTAAGTTGAACGAAGTGATATGAAAACTAAACCCACTGTATAAATCTGCGAAAATATGACGCTCAGTATAACACTCTGGTCAGTAAATATGTGATAGCAAGAATATAAAGTGGAAACGGGTGTATGTTAGCATGAATAAAATGTATAAGTTGAAAAATAGTGTAAGTTGTAATAATTGATGTCACGAGTACACCCACTGTGTAAATCTGCGAAAATATTACGCTCAGTAGAACATTCTGGTCAGTAAGTATGTGATAGGAATTATATAAAGTGGAAAAGGTTGTAATGTTAGTAGTAAGGTAATTTATAAGTTGAATACTAGTGTAAGATGAAACAATTGATATCGCGATAACACTCACTGTGTAAGTACGCGATAATATGACGCTCAGTAGAATCGTTAGGTCTGAAATTATGCGATATCAGTTATATCAAGTGTAAACATGTGCAATGTTAGTGGAGAATTATTATATAAGTACAAAAATAGGTTGTAAGTTGAAATAGTAGTCACAGCGACTTCGCCGTGTGTGTTATTATGCGCTATTATTACGCTAAATATTTACGTAAGGCCTGAAACTATCTCAAAACAGTTCTCTAAAGTTGAAAAGTGTATAATGTTATTAGGAAAGTATTATGTAAGTAGAAAAAACACAATACGAGTTGAAACAACAGTCACAGCGAGTTCACTCACTACGTAAATAAGCGCTAACATTACGCTAAATGTTATCGAAAGGCCTGTGAATACGTAAAAACAGTTCAATAAAATGTAAAATGGTATAATGTTATTGTAGAAGTATTATGTAAGTAGAAAAAATGATATGTATCATGATTCTGGAATGTTAGCGATTCATCGTGACCAGTCTGCCCGATTTTGCTCGTTTCGCACGATGGTACAATGCTTATTTCAGCTCTATTTTTGTATAAAATCCAATTTACTCTTTTATCACATGTTTATATGTTTATAATAAATACATATCTACTTACTTTCATTGGTTTCCCAGACTTATAATACCATAGAAAACGTTAGAGGCTCAGACCACCTACAGAGAATACGGTGCCAGTTGTGACCAAAGCATACCTGTTTAGGGCAATTATGGACCCCGGGGAACAATTTCTTCGTGACTGACCATTGTTTCTGACCAAAAGCGAAAGTTTTAGCAAAAAAAATTTGGGTCCAAAAATGGTCGGGATTGGGGGGTACCAGTGGTGAGAAAGTGGTCAGGACGGGGCAGGTTAACATGCTCAAACTCAACACTTCGAGTCGACAGACCAAGGGTTCAGTTCAGTGCAATTCTTGCAAGAACTGGATCCATTTCACCTGTGCAACACTTGCATCCAGAGAACATTACACAAACACCTGGACCTGCTCCTTATTCTCCTTCCCACCCCTCAACCCCCTCCCCACCAGCTCCTCTCCTACTTCCCCCACACCTCATCAGCCTAACCCACCGATCCTTCTCACACCATCCAATCCCCGAGCCCCTCCCATTCCACCACAATCTAATCCAGCCCAACCATTATCTCTGTCACAACCTTCTCCTATCCCTTCTCCTCCACCCACAACCCCACCTAGACTATAGAGGCAAACAGGATTTATATGTGGTTTGCTTGGTAACAAGTTCATTCCTGCACATTGCATGTAAAGTGGTGCCACTTAGTCATAAATTTTCTTGCATGTTCATTAGTTCAGCGGTGTCGAAACCTTGCAAGCATACAGTTAAGAAGCAAGATTGCCAGTTAGGTACCCAAGATGTTTCCTGTACCGTTGGTTTCGGTATGAGTCAGAGCTGTCAGTTTGTGAGAGTAGTTGTTCCGTAAGTTATGCATTAATCATTATACTCTTTTTTCTCAATAACGTATTATTTACGTGATTGGTAAACTATGTAATTTGATTTAAGTTTGTATGCTAAATAATTTAGAGTGTTGTGCAGTATGGGAGAGCTCTGGCATGTTTTGGTTGTCTCGGAGTTGGTAACTGTTGTTGCTAGGGACAGGTACAGGAGCAGCACGTCCTAGAATGCTGGAGAAGCAAGGAAGGTTATATAAGGATGGGGAAGAGACTAGAGCAAGTTTAATTGGTGTTCAGGTCAGTTTGAGTGTCAGTGCAGTGTCACTGAAGTTTGTATGTTGTCGGTACTTGTGAAAACAGTGAAGTGTTGTTGGCAAACAGTGTCTAGTGTTATTGAAGCTGGTTTATCATCGGTACTTGTAAAAATAGTGAAGTGTTGTCAACCATTAAGTGTAATTGCAGTTAGTAAAGTTTGTATAGCTCCAGTGCTTGTGAGAATAGTGAAGTAAAGTTGGAAGGCATTCAGTATAACTATTTGGAAAATGAAGACAGTGGACTCAAGAAACCAGTGTTGATTTATGGCGCCTGAGCTGATCCTGTGTACAGTACACCTGAAGGCTGACCACAGGAAGAGCAACTCACTGGGCAACGTCCTTCCTATACTGAACTACTGCTGTTGGAGCCTGTGGCAGTGTGGGATGGGGACATAACACTGGTGTCAGGAGTGTGGATTATTTAGGGCTGCCGTGAGTCTAACTTTCAGTAAAATATGTAGGATTCACTTTCTCATCCTGTATACTAGCATTGAGAGTGAATGTCACTTTCACCTTCACTCTCATAACTCATAGTATTCAGACATGCTAGAGGGAAACTTTCACTTTCATTACTCCTAGTATATATACTCGTATTCTTATAATACTACTCATTTACATTTCTATTTACGTTCTCTATTTTATTTACGTTATTTACATTTCTATTTTATTTACACTGTGTTATGCACTGTCACTTGAAGTAACTTATAAAACTATTTTCCACTGTTCACGTATATTTACATTCATTACTTTCACTTGCTGTTTACACATTATTTACAATTCCACTTGCACTGTTTTACTCAATAGAAAGATCGTAGTTACTCTTTTATCAATTGTCAGCCCTTTACCTCTTTCCACATGAGGTTTAGTAGGGGGTAAAGGTCACAGGGCCCTTTGCATGGGGGTGAAAAGTCCCTGAAGTTAGCAAGAGCAAATAGACGTACCTCCACACTGGAAGATGAGAGTGAACTGATAAGGGTGGGCCGGGGTGGTGGCCTACCTAGGGAAATGCATTACTGCCAACGTTAGCCTCTTGACAGGAGCTAATATATAGCAGTGAAATGATTGGCAGGAAATCTAGACAATACATTATAAATTAGGTAGTTCCAGGTGAATGTAAATATCACTTAGGCTTCTCCCTTCCCTCCTTATATGTATATTTATTACGGAAATAGATTATACGGCATATTTCAAGGGAAAATAAACAGCAAAAATTAGCGAATGAGTGCACGTGAGGTGTTGTCAGGTGATAATTAGCCAATTCCAGGTGTATGGCACTCTCACCTTATTTCTTTTTTGTATATATTATTTGGTATAAGAATAGGGCATAGGGCTTATTTCAATGGATGAAATCAGTGAAAAATTCCAGGGAAGATTTACTTAGCGTAGCACGGCCGGGCAGGCGAGAGGATAGGGTAATGGAGGGGGGGTAGGGAGGGGAGTCAAGAACGGGGAGAAATGGCTAAATTGTCAACAATGGATGGGAGTACAAATGAGATTAGGAGTGCTGAGTAGTGTTGGACATTGGCAGTACTGATAGATGATACAAGCCACTACTTGGAAGCCCGGGTGAATTCAAAATAACACAGAATCACAAAAGCGACGCCCAGCGGTATGATCCCTTGCTCCCAAGCATCACGAAAGTGATGCCCCGTGGTTAAGGGGTTAAACATCAGTGAATATACCTGTGGAAGATTTTGTCAGGTTGATAGGTGTAAAAACAGAGTTTTTGATGCATAAAAACAACCAGATTATTTTTACCCCAGTCAGAGATACGAGCCAAGTCAGACATTAGTTGTGCCATAGCCTCATCCCTTGTTTGTTGAAGTAACTGTGAGATGTACATTGCAGGAACGGGTTAGATGTACAGCTTAGAAGGTCATTGATGAATAAAAGGAAGAGAGTTGATGATAGGACAGAGCCCTGACGAACACCATTGTTGATAGATCTAGGAGAAGAACAATGGCTGTCTACAACAGGGGCTATAGAACGACCAGAAAGGAAGCTAGAGATGAAGGCACAGATAGAAGGATAGAAACCGTAAGAGGGCAGTTTGGAAATTAAAGATTTATGCCAGACTCGATCGAAAGTCTTAGAGATGTTAAGTGCAATGGCAAAGCTTTTGTCATAGTCCCGAAAGGAGGATGACCAGGAGTCTGAAAGGTAGGTGAGAAGATCACCAGTGGAGCGTCCCTGACGGAACCCATTCTGACGATCAGAAAGAAGGTTGTGACAGGAAAGATGCTTTAAAAATTTTCTGTTAAGGATTGACTCGAAAACGTTAGAGATACAGGGTGTTAAAGCAATTGGACGATAGTTAGAGGGTTGGGAATGGTCACCCTTCGTTGGACCTGGCTGAATGAGAGCAAACTTCCAGCAAGAAGGAAAGGTACAAGTTGAAAGACAAAGGCAAAAGAGCTTGCCTAGGCAGGGTGTAAGCACAGGAGCACAGTTCTTGAGAACAACAGGAAGGACTCCATCAGGCACATATGCCTTATTAGTATTGAGGCCTTTGATGGCAGAAAATACATCAGCAGAAGAAATTTTAATGTCAGCCATGAGGAAGTCAGAGGAGGGAAGTGATGGAGGAAAAGCACCTGAATCATCTAAGGTGGAATTGGAGGAGAAAATCTGAGCAAAGAGATCTGCTTTATCAATAGAAGAAATAGCTACAGAGCCACCAGAGTAGAAAAGAGTAGGGAAGGATGATGCGGTAAAGTTGTTGGAAAGGTTTTTGGCAATGTGCCAGAAGGAGCGGGAGGAATTCGAGTTGGAGAGATGAGAGCATTTAGTATGGATTAAATTATTTTTAGCAGAGCAAAGAACAGACTTAGCACGATTCCGGGCAGAAATGTATAAAAGATGTGATTCAGGGGTGGGTTTGCTCTGGTACCTTTTATAGGCCCTCTCGTTGTTGTGGACAGCATTAGAATAAGCATGATTAAACCAAGGCTTTCTTGCATTAGTCAGAGGTTATGAGAAAGGAATGTATGATTCCATTCCAGAGAAAATAACCTCCATAAGCACAAGCCACACTCAGATGGCTCCTGGCCATGGAAGAAATTATCATTCCAGAGAAAATCAAACAAGTACTGCCAGAGAGTCTCCCAATCTGCAGCTCCAAAGTGCCACAGACGGCGTTTCTTTGGAGGGTCCACAGGCTGTACCGGAATGATAGGGCAGGTTAAGGTGATAAGGTTGTGATCGGAGGAGCCCAACGGAGAGAAAAGATCAACAGTGTAAGCAGAAGGATGAGTAGTAAGGAAGAGGTCAAGTATGTTGGAGCTCTCTCCAAGGTGGTCAGGGATACGGGTAGGGTGCTGTACAAGCTGCTCTAGGTCATTAAGGATAGAAAAGGTGTAGGCTAGTTCACCAGGTGGATCAGTGAAAGGAGAGGAGAGCCAAAGGTGGTGGTGAACATTAAAATCTCCTAGAATGGAGATTTCAGAGAAAGGAGAAATGGATAGAATGTGTTCCATCGTAGAAGTAAGATAATCAAAGAATTTTTGATAGTCAGTAGAATTAGGAGATAAGTAAACAGCACAGATATATTTAGTCAGAGAATGACAGGAAAGCCGAAGCCAGAGTGTAGAGAATTCAGAAGAATCGAGTTCAGGAACATGAGAACAAGATAGGTCGTTGTGTACATATACACAACATCCACCTTTGGCTTTGAAATGGGTATAGAGAGAGTAGGAGGATACAGAAAAGGGTTTGCTGTCAGTTCCCTCAGACAGCTGAGTCTCAGTTAGAAAAAGAAGGTGTGGGTTAGAGAAAGTGTTGCTGAACAGAGCAAAAGTTAGAGGAAAGGCCGCAAATGTTGCGGAAATGAAGAAGAAGAGTCAGACAGTGGTTTCAGGCAGCACGAGTTGTCACCGGGAGAGGGGCGAAAGGTTTTTAGGCCCCAAACCAGTGATGTGCACGGCTATAATGGGGGTCCAGTTAAAAAGAAACCTCAAGAATACGATGGTAGAGTAACTTGGGAAGTTTACCGTGCACAGTTTGAGTTACTTTGAAATCACAGTGGTTGGGATGATAAACTGAGGGCAGTGCAAGCTGCTACTAGCCTTAAGGGTGCCACAGTGGAAATTCTGGGCAAGATGTCAGTGATGGAGAGGAACAGTTATTAGTCATTAGTAGAAGTGCTGGAGTACAGATATGGAACCATGTACCAGACTGAGGTTTACAGAGCAAGATTCCGGAGCCGTGTATGGGCTCGACGAGAATCCCTACAGCAGCTTGCTCATGACCTGGAGAGCATGGCATACAAGGCAAACCCTGGAGCAGCACCTAACCTGTTGGCTATTCATCTGTGGGACCAATTTATTGATGCTCTTGATAGTGTAGGGTTGAAAGTGCAAGTGAAGCAGGCACAACCAAGAATCATGCAAGAAGCAGTAGCCAGGGCTCTAGAACTTGAATCCTACATCAGGTCCAGTATCCACTTTTCAGGCAGGATGTAGTGCAGGATTCAAGGTGAGAAAGGGGAAGGTATGTGAAAAGGAAATATTTGGGGAAGCTGCTGGTACTGAGAAAAGCTAGGACACAGAAAAGAGGACTGCTGCAAGTGGAAGAGACAACAGGAAAAGACTGGAAGAGGTTGCTGGTTCTGTGGGAAGCAGGGACACAAGAAGGTGGGCTGTTACAAATGGAAGAGGGAGCAAGAACAGAACAGTGCAAGGTAATCTCAGATTGCAACAAACGGGTGTTGGACATGTGGTGAGGTGGGACACTTCGGCAATGACTGTCAAGTTGAGAAGGATGAGGGTAAATTGTGAAGGCTGGTGATGAGAGGCAACAACCAGCCAATTTTTCCGAAGAAGCCACACCACTGATGAAATGCAGGAGAACCTTGATGAATAGTGTGCAAGAAGATGGAAGAACAGACAGCATGGAGTGCAGTAGGAATGGGAATCTTGGCAAGAAATGCCGCCGCATGGTTGTGGCAGGGCCAGCATCAGATGCAGAAGACCTGGCGACAATGCAGATGGAGGGTACAGATTTACAACCAGTGCTAGAGTGGCTGCAGCAGAATGCAGTGCGACCATCTTGTGAAGAAATTTCCAGGTTGAGCCCTGCGACCAAGAGTTACTGGAGTAAGTGGGACCTTCTTCGTTTGAACAATGGGGTACTGGAGTGTCAGTGAAAGACACCCGATGGCCTCAGCAAGTACTGGCAAGTGGTGGTTCCAAAGAAGATGAGGTCTAGGATCTTGGATGAGTCTCATAGCCAGATCACTAGTGGGAACCTGGGAGTGAAGCAAACCCTAAGCCGGCTGCAACAGAGGTTCTACTGGATTGGCATGTGTCAGGATGTTGAAGACTGGTGTCAGGCCTGTGATGTATGCTGTGCCAAGAAGGGACCCAAGAAACATGGTTGAATCCCTCTTCAGTTGTACCAGGTGGGTGCACCAATAGAAAGAGTCACGGTGGACATTGCTGGACCCCTGCCACTCACTGAAAGAGGAAACCGGTATATATATGTTACAATGGGCTACTTCACCAAGTGCCTAGAATCCTATGCCATCCCCGATCAGGAGGCTGCGACTGTTGCTCAGGTGTTGGTTGACCAGTTTTTCTGTTGTTTTCGGATGCCACAGGAGCTGCATTCAGACCAGTGTAGAAACTTCGAGTCCGCTGTGTTCTGTAAGTGCTGCAAGTTACTGGGGATCAAGAAGACCAGGACTACCCCCCCTAAGGCCACAGTCAGATGGGATGATGGAGAAATTCAACTGGACCCTACGACAAGAACTAGCCAAGTACTGCATAGATGGACAAACAGAATGGGACCAGAAATTACTTGTGTTGCTGGCGGCATATCGGTCTGCATCCCATGAGTCTACCATCTACAGCCCTGCAAAACTGACGTTGGGCCATGAGTTACGCTTACCTGTTGAATTGTGAATAGGAAGACCGCCTGGTGAAGAGCTGCCTACAGACACCACCAGCTATGCAAAGCATCTTAAGGAAAGGCTGCCTGAGGTACATCATCAGGTGTGAGGGGCCCTCAAGTTTTCAGGAAAGGTGATGAAGTGCAAGTATGATGCCAAGGCAAGTGAGGTCAGCTTCAAGGATGGTGTCCAAATCCGGTTATACAATCCAGCACAAAACGAGGGACAGTCACTGAAGCTGCAGAGCCCATGGGATGGGCCTTACACTATGTTGGACCGCCTATCAGACGTAACGTATCGGATTCGGGGAGGCAGGAAGTCTCGCCCAAAGGAGGTACACATGAATCATCTGTGGCAGTACCATAGGCCAGGAAAGTACAGCTGGGACGTTTCCGAGGAATCGTGCTCTACCACAGCCGAGGATGTTGAGGAGGACGATGGAGCTGAAGTGCAAGGGGATGGTGACAATTTCCTGAGGGACAATGTGAGTTGGGAAGAGGACCAAGACCTTCCTGGAGGAGTGGACTGTGTGGAGGAACAAGGACGCTGTCGGAAGCAGAATAGAAGGAGACCTGATAAGTTAAAGGATTATTCTATGTATAGTTACATGTTTCATTAACATTAAGGTTTATAATTGTATATATTGTGTAGTTTTGTCAGGACGTCAAAGAACTAGGGAGGAGATAGTGTTAAGAAGCGAGATTTGTCAGTTAGGTAGCCGAGATGTTTCTCGACGTTTCCCGTACAGTAGGTTTTGGTATGAGTTAGAGTTGCCAGTTTGCCTGCTGTTCGTGAGCGTAGTTGTTTCGTAAGTTATGCATCATTTTTAATGCTCTTTTTCTCAATAACGTTTTATTTACGTGATTGGTAAACTGTTTAATATGATTTAGTTTGTATGCTATATAATTTAGAGTGTTGTGCAGTGTGGGAGAGCTGTGTCATGTTTTGGTTGTCTCGGAGTTGGTACGGTAACTGTTGTTGCTAGTGGCAGGTACAGGAGCAGCACGTCCTAGAATGTTGGAGAAACAAGGAAGGTTATATAAGGATGGGGAAGAGACTAGAGCAAAGTCAGTCGGTGTTCAGTTCAGTTTGAGTGTCAGCGCAGCGTTAGTGAACTTTGTATATTTTTTGGTAATTGTGAAAATAGTGTTGTTGTCAAACAGTGTCTAGTGTTATTGAAGTTTGTATATCATTGGTACTTGTGAAAATAGTAAAGTGCTGTGAAGCATTAAGTGTAATTGCAGTTGGTAAAGTTTGCATAGCTCCAGTGCTTGTGCGAATAGTGAAATAAAGTTGGAAAGCATTCAGAGTAACTATCTGGAAAATAAAGACAGTGAACCCATTGGTTATTTACGACGCCTGACCTGATCCTGTGTACTGTACACCTGAAGGCTGACCATAGGAAGAACAACTCACTGGGCAACATCCTTCCTGTACTGAACTACTGCTGTTGGAGCCTGTGGCAGTGTGGGATGGGGACGTAATGATACACTGGAGTGACAGGGAGCAAGGCAACAACATTAAACACGTAGACGCTCACACCGGAGTATAAGCAAAACACTCTCAGATATAATATTTACACTAGCCCGTCATGGCCCCACTAAAATCCTGCTGTTGCCCCTTTGGAGGCCATTGCTCCCAGTTTGAGAACCAGTACTCTAGGCTGTAACTAACTTGGTGTTGCTTATTTCCAAATTGAAGTGAATGCTGACGACTGTGAGAAGTTTGCTTACTTATGAGAACATTGGGCAATTGTATCAGTTTTCTATTATAGACCTATAGAACAGAGATTTTTTTTTTTTTCTTATGGAAGGAAGAAGTAACCAAAAGCCATGAGCCTGCAGTAACAGTTCCCTCCAAGAGAAAAACAAAATACAATCGAGAGCCAAATTCAAGATCCGATCATTTTGAGATGCCTGGACACACTGCGTTTGAAAGACTGGAGATCATAGGCAGCAGGAAATACAGACAGAGGCAGACAGTTCCAGAGCTGACCTGTTGCATAAATGAAAGACTGGGAGTAACGGTTAACTCTTGCATTAGAGAGTTGGACAGAAAAGGGATGAGAGTTTGCTGCCAGACGGGTGCTATGCGCCCGTCGAAGAGGTGGATGAATGCAAGCAGATAGTTCAGAGGAGCAGTGACCATTAAAGTAGCGATAGAAAAGAGATAAAGATGCAACAGTGCGGCAAAGAGACAGAGGTTGAAAGGAATCAGTAAGAGGAGGAGAGTTAGAGATGAAAAGCCTTTGACTCCACCCTATTGAGAAGAGCTGTATGTGGGGAGCCTCCCCACACATGAGAGTTGTACTCCACACAGGGGCGGATAAAACCCCTGTATAGAGTCAACAATTGTGCAGGGGTAAAGAAAGAGCAGAGTCGGCTTAGCACACCCAATCTCTTGGAAGCAGATTTTACAAGAGATGTAATATGATCTTTCCAAGATAAGTCCCGAGTAAATGAAACCCCAAGCATGTTCAAGGATGATGCAGGATTAAGCTGAATATTATTAAACATTAGTGGGTATACCTGTGGAAGATTTTGTCGGGTTGATAGGTGTAAGAACTGAGTCTTAGATGCATTAACAGTGCATAGTTGCTCTTCTTCCTTTCCTGTAAAAATTTCCTTCCTTATTATTCCCAACTAGCATGGTGTCTTATCTATTTTTTTTTCCTGTCGGGTTAACTGGATGTTGTGGTGGGTGGGAGAGAGACATCTTTTCTGTCCTTTTCTCTTTCACATTAATTAGATCTTAACAGAATTAGCCTTTTTTCCAGCAGATATCCTCGTCATTGGTCAACAGGCCTCCTATTATAATTTGTAATTCCAATTTACTCACATGTGCTCCTATTTTCAGGCATATTGTGACATTTATCATTATACGAGATAATAAGAAGCACCATATTCCACGAGAGAATGTTCGTCTCATAAAAAAGGCCGCTCACTCAAGCACAACTCCCTTTCGTACACAAAAGAGATTATCACTTGGCTCCAGTAACTAAACATTTAAGTTAATAAAAAATTTTATCCAAAGAAAAGAGAATGCCGAAAAGATCTGTAACAACATTCAACATCTCTACAAAACTCCCTCGGTTTTGCAAACCACATAACATTTTTATATTACAAGAATTATCTCTCAATCGCATATCATCACTGCTAACACGCAGCATATCTCTACTTGCAAAGAAAAATCAGACATACTCGAGGGCTAATACACAAATATTAATCACTTTACTCTAATTTTCACTGAATCAAGAAAAAATAAGCATCCCTGCATAAGCAGCCCTTTCCAATCGACCACAAGGTAACTCATGTTCACTCCAGATCTGACATGGAAACACTAATACGAAGTAAATATATCGTCAAACACAGGGCTGGTGGTAGTAACAACCTATTGTTGTAACACCTAGAACCACATGGCATCCAGGCCCTCACAAACATCACCATTTACTTACCAGCGCATTGTAGCATTGTCAGTATCTGGAAACTTGGAACAATCATCACAGTACATAAACTAAACATCTTCAGACAGGCACATAACACTTCAACATGCCATACAAGATAATTAAACAAAATTGTTAAAAAAAAAGTCATACCACATGCACCCATTGTTTCATAACAATACTCCTTTACAGCACAACACTCCACAAATACCATACTAACCAACCTCACACAACGCGAATCTGACGGCATAAAATCCACCAGACTCCCACAAAGTACACTGCTTAAAACTCTTGACATTAGTAAAGCCTTTGATGCCATCCTTCGACGAAAGGTAGTCATGAAGATCTACAACACATAGATGGACACCAGCAATAAATGCTGGCTTGGCAACATCATTTCAGGTATCCAAGCACATGCTACTCTCCAAGGCAAGTCATCACGAACACGATATGGAATTCCACAGCGCTTTCTGTTTTCATCCACATTTTTCAACCTCAGCACACATGATATAACCACAGACAACTGCCCACTTACATTGCGCCATATGCAAATGCCATTACCATAATAACCACACACAGTATTGCAGATACAGCCTGCATGCTGCAACAACACTACCTCAACACATTTCAGGCCTAGGTCGAAAACATGAGACTGATGATTGCCCCAGTGAAGTTCACCTCCGCAAATACTTTCAATATGCTCATGATACAGCAAAAGACTTAGGAAAAAAATAAAAAAAAAAGTTTTCCTTACTTTACAAATTTAATAAAATATTAGTTCAGTGATGTCCTATCCTCCCATAAGCCCCCGCTCTATATATCATCCACTGCTTCACCTCCCAGACCATGCAGAACCAACCTTTACACATCATCAGTGGATACGAAACATCACTCCTACAGCTCACTTTGAGACTATAGTCCTCCCTGTTAGATCGTTTCTTGAAATGAGAGGCACAGTTCTATGTGACAGCCTGTGCTGACACACAAGAACCCTTTCAACGTAATAGAGACTGAAAACACAATTATTCAAATAAAACAACCACCACATAAACATTACTGAACCATCTTAAGTAACATCCTGCCTCCACAACTTTCAGGAAGAGCAATAAAGATAAACTACATACTCATTTTGCATGCAGGGCAATACAACACTTCGATTAGAACACTGTATTACGGGCCCCTTACCCCCTCCCCCTCCCAACATTCACAAATCAGAGGTATCCAAAATACAGTTGATTGAGTTTCACAGGCTAGGCTTAGGTTAGGACATCACCCAGCCCTCATCAGCATATATTTGGATTAGGTGGAATCAGGATGACACGTACTTTGCTAGTAGAATGGTCCTATACAGCATAACACACATAACGGTGCAGTGTGCACCACATACCACATTAAGACACAGGCACAATACCAATGGCATAAGGAACCTATCGAGCTACCCCATAAAGGCAGCTGCTTACGTGCGGTCAACGAATCTACTCGGCCAGACGGACCGTGGTTAGGCAACAGCAACAGTCAAATTCTTCCAACAACTTTCTTCTTTCTATTCATCAGTGAACTTCCAGGCTAACCCTATCCACTCATACGCGGATGACTCAACCCTACACGTTTCCATCTCAGAAGTTACAAAGGACGAGGCTATGGCACATTTAATACCTGACTTGGCTCATACCTCTGATAAGGGTAAAAGTAATCTTGTCATTTTTAATCCATCAAAAGCTCAGTCCCTACATCTATAAACCCAACAAAATCTTCTGCAGTAGTTCCCTCTGATTTTTAACATTATCCAACTCAATCCTGCATCATCATAAAACAAGCCTGGGGTTTTATTCTCCAGGGATTTGTCTTGGGAAGATTATATTGCCTCTCTTGTAATATCCGCTTCGAAGAGATTGGGTGTGCTAAGCCGACTCCACGCCTTCTTTACGCTTGCACATATGTTGACTGTATACACGAGTTTTATTCACCCCTCTGTATGTACAGTACAACATTCACGTGTGGGGAGGCTCCCCACATACAGCTTTTCTCAACAAGGGAGTCAAAGGCTTTTTGTCTCAACACCTCTCCTCCTATTACTGGCTCCCTTCACACTTTGTCTCTTCACTGCACTGTTGCATCTTTATTTCTGTTCTGTCGCTACGCCAATGGTCATTGTTCCTCTGAACTGTCTGCTTGCATCCTGAACCACAACAGAGGGCGCATAGTACCTACCTAGGCGGTAGCTCAGTCGATAGATAGGTGGCCTGCAATCCCACCGGACCTAGGTTCAAATCCCCGCTGGGGCAAGGAACAGTTTAAGGATTTGAATTTAGTAAAATTAGACTTTACTTATCTACTAGAAGACCCGCAGACATGTAAAAATACCCCCGCTAATACCAATACACCAGTCCTGTATGAGACAGCCCTAACATGTATTCAGTATGGACGGTGGGTGTTAGCGCCGAAGTGGTGACATGTAGAGGCGTATGGTATGTAGGAGGACTACTGAGCCTTGGGAGCAGGCTGTGAAGCCTTTGCCCAGAGTTGGACACATTAAAAAAAAAAATAATCTCTCTTCTGTCCAACTTTCTAATGCAAGAGTTAACCATAATTCCTAATCCTTCATGTATGGAATGGGTCAACTCTGGAACTGTCTTCCTCTGTCTTTATTTCCTAATGCCTCTGACCTACAGTCTTTCAAATGCAGTGTCCAGGCATCTCGAAATGAGATGTTGAATTTGGCTATCTGTTATATTGTTTTGTCTTTTTCTTGGAGGGAACAATCTTACGGGCTTTTAGCCATTCGTTCATACCTCCTTGCATTAAAAAAAAAAAAAATGATAAGATCCGATACTCCAGTCGACCTTATACAAACTGATACGGATACGTATACTTGCACATCATAGACTCTCTTAATAATGTCATCATCAGCTAACAGTGTGGGATCATTACGAGTGCCAGTGTTATTAGAGGTAATAACATTAAATTTGTTCCATCAGTTGCAAATGCGGATCGGACCTCATAAATATGCATTTCATTTCACTCTGGAAATGTTTTGAGCAATATCAAATGAGAATGATTATGGTAACTAGTATCCATGACTGGGTGCGTCATCTGTTTGTATCATTGGTTTTCCCCAGTTTCAATCAATATCTGGTTACGCAAAAAAGTAGAAACTCACTCTCGCCACCTGCTATAACTGTATGCATAGACTAAAGTTTAGCTGTATACTTCCTGTTGCTGATGTTATGACTGAGTACTGACTCTTGATTATTGCAGGATTCTCCCTTCTGTTATCAGTTCTCTTTACATAAGTACGGACAACTAAATGTCTCGTCATCTGCTAGAGATGTACCATTGATCTCGAGATGAGCTGCCTCTTCTATTGCTGGTGGTGGAGGCAATGGCTGTTAATGTGAGCCGTCGTGTCGTCCTCTTGTACACCTTTGTTCCATTTCAGCAGGGCTTGGGTACTGTTATACTCTTTGATACTTTCCGTGAACCTTTTGTCCATCATCTTTTTCTCCACCAAACCAAGCACCCTCATATCTCATCATTTATATATTACACGTTATATCTTCATCCAAATTTCGGTCGGCCTGTGGATAGTCTTCCTTCCCCTGGCTCTTTCCATGAATTTTTAGCAAGCTCTTCCTCTTCCGGTTTTGTTGTGTACCTGTATGTGGGCCTTAACCTTTTCATCTAATCATTTTTTTTTTCCTTTTTTTTTTTTTAGATGTATGTCAGACGATTGTATTTGGCTAGGAATAGACTTTCCGAACATAATAATAATAATTATTATTATTATTATTATTATTATTTTTATTATTATTATTATTATTATTATTATTACTATTATTATTATTATTATTATTATTATTATTATTTATGTGTCCGACTCTGGACATAGGCAGCACAGCCTGCTCCCAAGGCCCAGTAGTCCTCCTGCATACCATACACCTCCACATGTCACCCCTTCGGCGCTAACACCCACCGTCCATATTGAATACATGCCAGGGCTGTTTCATACAGGACCGGTGTACTGGTATTAGTGAGCGTACATTTTTACCATCTTGGCAGGTCTTCTGGTAGATCAGTAAACTCTGCTTTAATGAAATTCAAATAATTAAACTGTTCCCTGCCCCAGTGAGGGTTTGAACCTGCGTCTACTGCAGGCCAATTCTCTACCGATTCAGCCACCTCAAAGGTGTTGAAAATAACTTTAATTTATTTCTACACTACTTGGTGGATTCATTTTATGCTAAATAATGTCGTCTGACCGCTGTTTAGCTGAAGTCACTGTCATCCAGCAGAAAGAATCTATTGATGCAGAGCAGGCTTAGCGCGATCATGAGTATAGGATGTCACAGCTTAAACTACAAGAGAAACTAAAACTGGAGCAGATGAAGCTTAACTATGAAATGCGTATGAATTGCCCAAGAGCCCCAACCAATATTCCCCATTCTTTTTTAAGAATTTAGAGCCGTTGAACCCACTAAATTAGTTCCCCAATTCGATGAGTGCTTAGTCCTGGAGTTCTTTGACCGATTTGAGAAGACTGCTACAGGTAACAAGTGGCCCAAAGACAGCTAGTCAGCTCTAGTTCAGACAATAATCAAAGTAAAGCATTGGAGGCCTATGACAGTCTTAGCCACCAAGAATCACAGGATTATGAGGTATTAAAGAAAGCCATACTTCATGCGTACAAGATGAGACCTGAAGCTTACAGACAGAAGTTTAGGAATTGTAGAAAGCGTCCTCATGACACTTTTCTAGATTGCACTAGGCAAATAACTGATGCATTTAATCAATGGATGCGAAGTGAGGTTGTCTCAGAATCTTATGTTAGGCTTTAGGAACTTGTTATCCTCGAGAACTTCCTGGATAAGATTGATTCAGATATAAGAACTTACATTGCTGATAAGAAAGTTAAGAATGCTACTGAAGCTGCAGTTTATGTAGATGATTATTTATTGCTTAAGAATTTGCATAAGGGTAACGAAGTTCCTAGGAGTGTTCCTCATAAGTGTTACCCCTCTCAGCTCCCCAGACAACCATCTCAGAAGCCCAACTCCACAAATTACTTCACACCCAAACCTGATACACCTCACATTTCCCCCAAACATACACCCCGTCCATTTACTTGCTCATATTGCAAGTAGCCAGGTCACAATATAGATGGATGTTGGCGAAAATCATGTGTTGTGAAGCCAGTGAACTTTGTTTCTCGTATAGCTCCCGTGGTTACCCCTTCAGTTGGTTCCCTAGTTGTTAGTCAGAGGTTTGATGTTTTATCCCTTCTAGGGTTGATGTTGTTCTAGAAGGTGGGAAGAAGGAGGCCACAGTTGTGTCAGAGCCCACTGTTTCCGGAGGTGTGGTACAAGCCGTGACCACCAGTGTTGCCCCTGCTTCTTTGTATGCCATCTACCTGTATTCCGGTTCGGTGAAGGTGAATCATGTGCAGCATCCGGGAAGCATTCTTTGTGACACTGGTTCTTCAATTGCTTTTTGGGTAAGGCCAAATAATGAAGTTTTTGATGCTGCAGGAGGAGAGTTTGTTCTTATTAGGGGAGTAAGAGGTGCAAAGACTGTGAGGCTAGTTTCGTGTGAGGTTAAGTGTCAGTTGTTTGATGGATTGGCATGATTGGGTGTTGCAGATTATTAACCCCTTAACCATGGGGCGTCACATTCGTGACACTCGGGTGCAATGGATCATACCGCGGGGCGTCACTTTTGTGATTCTGTGTTATTTTGAATTATCCCGGGCTTTCAAGTGGTGGCTTGTATCATCTATCAGTACTGCCAATGTCCAACACTAGTCAGCACTCCTAATCTCATCTGTACTCCCATCTATTGTTGACATTTTAGCGATTTTCCCCCATTCCTGACTCCCCTCCCTACCTCCCCTCCACTACCCTGTCCTCTCACCTCCCCGGCCATGCTGCGCTAAGCAAATCTCCCCCGGATTTTTCCACAGATTTCATCCATTGAAATAAGCCCTATGCCCTATACTAACACAAAATAATATATATATAAAAAAAAAAATAAGGTAAGTGATAGTGGTATACACCAGGAATTGGCTAATTATCACCTGACAACACCTCACATGCACTCATTCGCTACATTACTACGGTAATTTCCCCTTTAAATTATGCCTTGTAATCTATTTCTGTAATAAAAATATGTATCAGAAAGGAAGGGAGAAGCCTAAGTGACACTTACATTCACCTGGAACTACCTATTTCTTTATGTATTGCCGAGATTTTCTACCAATAATTTATTAGCATGTAAGTTAGCAGCTGTCAGCCCCATTGTCACTGTCAACCCTTGCCTTCTCAGATAAGCCGCGGCATTTAGTTCCTTGTCCTCCGCTGTGGTCAAAGAATGTCGCACTTGCGCCCCGCCATTTCTGCCGCTTCTGCACCCAGTGCAAGGGCCCCGTGACCTCTACACCCAGAAAAACTCGTGAGGGAAGCAGAAAAGGACTAAGTGACTGCAGTGGAATGTGAACTAGCGGAATTATTAATGGTGATGATGGATAGTGATTTTGACCCTTCAGGGGATTCGTGTGATGAGCCGGGTGAGGAAATTGTACCAGAAAGTACTAGTACGAGTGCTTCTGTGTCCCAAGTTATCCCTAGCTCCAAGAGAAAGGAGCCATTAGTGCAGCAAGGGAAGGAATTTGGGAAGGGAGTGAAAAGGCGGTGTGTTAGCCCCGGAACAATGGCCCCGCATGACCCAGCCCGGCATGAGTCCTGAGTTGATTCACCTCCCTGTTCCCCAAGCCCCACTTCACTCATTTCTTCCTCTTCTTCTGCTGAATTATGTCCGGAGTCTTTGTTGTCGGAGTCACCACCAGCAAAAACAGTGAAGGCAGGCCTAAATCCCTGACCTGTAAAAGTAGAGTTGCTAGTAGAGTACGGGCTGCTAGTGCTGTACGGCAACCCAGGGTCAGTGCGAGAGACCTTGAACGTGATAAATCTGCCTCACAGCCACCCACCACCCTCACCCACCCTACACCGCCACGACAGGGAATCCTGGACGCCTTCGCATGGACAGAAGGGTCCAATTTTGTCCCAGAACATCTCGATTTTGACGGGAGTTCCTCAGAAGTACAGCCTGCCTTCACTCTTGACGAGGATGCTGAGTGTGTGGACTTCCTTTTGGCCTTCCTAGATGATGAAGTCATGCAGCACACATGTGATGAGACCAACAGGTATGAATCACAACGTGCTGCAAGTGGTACAGGTGCAGCCAAGATGCAACAGTGGTCCATGCTGGGAGTGCAGGAGCTGTATGTGTTCTTTGCCCTCATGCTTCTCATGCCACACTCAAAGAAGCAGGAGTTGGAAGAATACTGGTCCATGGACCCCTTACTACCCTCACCCACATGGCCAGAGATCGCTTCCGGAACATCATGGGAAACCTCCACTTTGCCGACAACGATGTACCTTCCCAAACCGACCCACTCTGGAAGATCCGGGAGATTCTGAGCAGAATGAAGGATAAGTTTATGACATTCTTCCACCCCTTTTAGAAGGTTGTCATTGACGAATCCTTGGTTTTGCTCAGAGGACGTCTTAGGTTTGTGCAGAACATTCCAAGCAAATGCCAATGCTTTGGAATCAAGTTCTTTGTACTGTGCGACTGTAAGACGGGGTACATCCTTGACTTCGTCATTTATTCAGCCAGCACTGTCGATCTTGATAAAACACGCCCCGTTGGCTTCTCAGGCTGTGTAGTGAATGTGCTCCTTGAAAGGTATTTTGGTGGGAGTCATGTGCTGTATACAGACAACTATTATACAGCATCGAAACTTGCCAAATACCTTTAAGAGCACGCCATCGACTCCTGCGGCACTGCCAAGAGTAATCGTGCCCACTTCCCTAAATTCCCAGAGGCAGGAACCTCACAGCGAGGAGACGTGCACCTACGCAACAGATGCTGGCAATACGGTGGCATGACAAGAGGGTCGTGCACATGCTCACCACTGTACATAAGGGGGAAATGACAGACAGTGGGAAGGTCGACCGTAGGACAAGCGAACCTGTGAGGAAACCTGATGCTGTCTTAGACTACAATATCAACATGCGGCTTGTGGACAAGTCCGACATGATGATTGGAGAGATCGACTGCCTCAGGAAGAATAATAGGTGGTACAGGAAAGTTTCTCTGTATCTCATAGACATGATGATGCTGAACGCCTTCATCCTGTACAAGATGAAGGTCAAGCCACCCAAGTCCTTCTCCCTGAGGTTGTTCGCCAGGACTTGTGTTCAGCAGCTGCTTGAAAGATATGGTAGGGTGACAGCAGCAACTCCAAGGCGCCATCCAGTAACACTTCCCGACAGACTTGAGCAGAGGGCGTTCATGGATCGGCACAGACTGGTGCAAATGCCTGCCACAGGCAAGAGGAAGGCTGCGATTCGCAGGTGCCAGGTGTGTGCACATACCACCCGACGCACACCTGAGCACAAACGCACCTCTTGGCAGTGCACTGAGTGCCAGGTTCCCCTCTGTGTTACCTGCTTCTTTGATTACCACAGCCAGAAGCAGTTCTAAAAGTGCAAGTGGGAAAGGAAAGTAATGTGAAAATAATGTGTAAATAATGAGTATATAAGGTGTAAATAGCAAGTGAAAGCAATTGATGTACAGTACATATGATTGAACAGTGTAATATAGTTTTATCCTACTGAAAGTGACAGTGAATAACATAGTGTAAGTAAAATAGAAGTGTAAATATTGAAAATACAATAGAAAATGTAAATAGAAATGTAAGTAATTAGTAATATAAGAATATGAGTACAAATACTTGATGTTATAACAGTGAAAGTGAATCCGTGGCTCTCTACGTATTTTACTGAATGAAAAATTGAATGACTTCAGTGACAATAAACTAATACTACTTAAGGAAACTTATGGATAAAAACTCCAGATATATATAAGTGTTATATAGTAATAGAAATATAAAGTGTGAGGGGTTTTATGAATAATAAATGACAGAATAAAAACAGCGAACTAGCGCAAGTGGGAAGGTCATACGCGCTCGTAATTTTCATTGATTTCACAGTGTTTTTTTTTTTTTGGAGTATGGATCCCAAACTACTTGATAATCATAGAGTAGTGTTTATAGTGTTAATATCTGGCTGTGGTAATCATATTACGGGTTGTTGGGAAGTGTAAAGTGGAGACTTCGTTACCCAACTTCAGAGGTCTCCACAAGTCCTACGGTAATCGACGAAGACTCAACAAACATCCCAGGAGAAAGCTGAAGGTATGTGCCATTTATATATTTAATTTTAATATTCTAGGACTAATAACTGATTTTTGGCAAATATTTTTTGAGAGTCTGTCGGAGCCCGAATAACCCCGCAGGACACGCAAAACATTGGGAAATATGCCCGCAGTGTAAGGGTTAAACAGAGAGTAGTGTTGATTTAATACTTGGCAATGACCGAGTGAGAGATGAGGACACTACCACTCCAGTTTTGTCAGAGGTGCCAGTGCCCGAAGTTCCCTCACAGGTTGATCCCAATGATGTAGAGGTATTCCCAGTTTGTGCAGTGACTAGGTCCATGTCACGTGCAGAGAGGAGTCGACAGGAGAAGGTTGCTTGTAGTGTGCCCTGTCTCGTCATACCAGAGGTAACAGTAAGTCCTACATCTGAGGACATGAAACAGTTGGACAATGAGATATCTTTGGCAGATAGTTTATGAGTTCTTTGGAATATATTCCACCTGTTCCGTTGGAGGAGGTGAACACTGAGGAGTTAAAGGAGTTGCAATCTGGAGACAGGAGATTCAGAGGTTGAAGTTGTTGTGCAGTGGATGATTTTGAGAAGGAGAAGGGTGAATGTTTTTATGTGGCAGATGAGATTTTGTGGAGATGTTGGAGACCTCCACATGTGAATGCAGATGATGGTATGTGGGACTACCATCAGATCGTAGTACCTAATGTATGCAGGCAGGAGTAAATTCAACTGGCCCATTCTACTCCATTTGCAGGTCACATGGGTGTAAGGAAGACCATGGAGAGGCTGCGTACAGAATTCTACTGGCCCCGCATGGCAGCGGATGTGGCTAAGTTTGTCAAACATTGTCATACCTGTCAAGTAGTGGGTAGGCCGAATCAGTCTTTCCCTAAGGACCCTCTTGTTCCCATTCCTGCCATTGATCCCCCTTTTTCCAGGTTAATTACTGATGTGGTGGGACCCTTGCCTCCAACTTCTAGCGGTAACTCATATCTGCTTGCTATCATTGACCCCTCTCCACAAGGTACACTGAGGCGATACCTCTATGTTCTATCAAGGCTAAGGCAGTGGTTAGAGTTTTGCTAGATTTCTTTACAAAGTTTGGGTTGCCCCGTTAGGTTCAGTCAGATAGAGAGTCTAATTTCCTTTCCAACATCTTCCAGCAGTCATTAGCTCAACTTGGCATCACACACGTCAAGAGCAGTGCCTACCACCTGGAGATGCAAGGTGCCTTGGAGTGTTACCACCAGACTCTCAAGAATATGCTCCGCAAGTACTGTCTGGAGCACTCTAAGGACTGGGACTGTGGTGTGCCGTTCCTCCTGTTTGCTACGAGGGAAGTACCCCAGGAGAGTTGAGGTTTCTTTCCTAATGGGCTCGTGTTTGTCCATCGAATCTGGGGTCCTCTGAGCTTGGTTAAGGAGACTTGGAGCAGTAACCTCACTGAGAGCAAGAGCTTACTGCGTTATGTGCAGGATTTCAAGACCCGTATGAGTGAGACTCTGGAGCTGGCCAGGAAAAATCTCAAGCAGGCACAGGAAAACATGAAGGTGTGGTACGATCAAAAAGCCAGGCTCATGGAGTTTAAGGTTAGGAACGAGGTTTTGGTGTTGCTGCCACTGCTGGGTCAGCCACTGGCCATGTGAACGTGCTGAAGCCGTACCATCGTGCACCAGATTCTCCGGCTCCCATACACTTTGTCTCTGCCACTGCTGCTGCTGCTGAGGAGGGTGTTGATAGTGGCTTGTTTGAGGTGGACTGCGAGTTTTCAGATTGTAGTAGGGTGAAGAATGATGAAGTGGAGTCCACTCTCATCTCCAAGTTAGCACATCTGCCTTGGGACCAAGCATCTCAGTTGGTTGCCATCTTATCAACTTACAAGGAAGTATTCAGCAGTACCCCTAGGAAGACCGATTGGATTCAGCACAATGTGGATGTGGGTGACGCCGCTCCTGTGAAGTTGCCCTCTTATCAAGTTAGTCCTCAGCTTGTTTGTGTGCTGCGCCAGGAGCTCAACCATATGTTGGTCCTTGGGCTTATCTCCCCCTGTGTTAGTTCCTAGAGTTCCCCTGTGATGTTGCAGCCTCAACCAGACGGCACCGCAAGATTTTTCATAGACTAAAGATGGGTGAACGCACTAACCAAGACTGGTACGTACTCATTGCCCCTGGCTTGAGGATTGCATTGGTCGCATTGGCTCGTCTAGTTATATCACCACGTTAGATCTTGAGGAAGGCTTCTGGCAAGTGCCTTCAACCAAACGGGCTAGGGAAATCTCGTTTTCTGGCAGATGGACAAACATAGCAGTGTAATGTTATGCTGTATGGTATGAAAAATGCCCCGGCAACTTTCTAGCGATTAATGAACATGGTTGGCAGTGGTATGAAGCATTGTGTTGTGTACTTCGATGATGTAGTCTTTACTGATGATTGGGAAAGACTTAAGAGAACGAGGTGTTTTGCTGTCCAGGCTTGCTGAGGTTCGCCTTGTAGTAAATTTAAAGAAGTACGGGTTTGTTTGTGTACAAGTTCAGTACCTTGGTTATGTGGTTGGTCTTGGTTGTGTATGCCCCCCTAACTCTAAGGTGGAGGCAATAAAGAGTATTAAGGCACCACAAACCAGGCACGAGCTTTGGAGATTCCTTGGCAGTATTAGTTACTACCGTCGTATTTTGAAGAACTTTGCAACAGTAGTGGCCCCTCTCACTGAATTGTTTAAGCAAGATAGAAAATACATCTGGGCTGATGTGTGTCAGAATAGTTTTGATGCAGCCAAGGAAATCTTAAATAATTATCCAGTTATGGCTGCACCAAACTTTAATAAGGCATTAAAACTTGCTGTAGATGCTAGTAATGTGGGTGCAGGAGCTGTGTTAATGCAGGACAACGATCATGGCATAGAGCATCCTGTTCGTTATTTCAGTAAGATGATTTCTGTTCTTCAACATAATTATTATGTTATCGAAAAGGAACTATTAGCCCTGATCCTCGCCCTGCAGCACTTTTCTGTGTATGTCCCTGCATTTGGACCTACTGTCATTGTAGATACTGATCATCACCCAGTCAGATTTCTGAATGATTTGAAGATGAAGAAGCAGCGATTGACATGTTGGAGTTTGTTCCTTCAGCAGTTTCATTTGGATGCTAGAAATGTTAAGTGTGTTGAGAATATCTCCGATGATTGTTCGTCACGTTCTTAAGAACGAATTTGCCTAAGGAAAAATTCTTTCTTAGGTGTGGGCACGTTACGTGTGTAAGAATATATATATTTTTGTGTATATTGTGCATGTATATATAGTGCGTGCATGTCGCTAGGTGTGTGTGTGTGTTCGTCGATGCTGTGTGTGCACTAGCATCTACGCACATGCACTAGCTTCATGTTGTTGTCTGTTCGGTGCGTACACATTTATAAAGTCTTAGTTAATTCTGTTTGCTCCCTCGATGCAGGTGTGACTAAAATTGTTTTTAATATCAGTGACTATTGGTGGAGCTTAAACTGGCGACATAAAGATTTGTATTCACCAGCGATATTTATAACATCTGGAGTATGGGGGGAGAGATTAATTTGCCACGCTCTTTTCTGTACATTGCTTGTCTGGCCTCCAGCTGCGTGCATGCTGCCGGAGGGTATATATGGCAGAGAATTTTGAATGGAGAAAGAGTTTTTGTGGGATTGGCGTCGGGAGAGATAAGAGAGTGAGGAGAAGCAGATGTTTGTGTGTTGGATATATTTGTGAACAACTTGTCACTTCGTATTAGCATCCATTTGCAAGTATTATTATTACTGTATCATTATTATTTGTGGCAATTGAGTGCAGTGTAGTTATCTCTTTTTTGTATGGTTTTATTTCTTTTGTTTGGCAAGTTTGTTCCCAGACTTTAGTATGATCATTCAGGATATTATCAGGTTACTTGTTTTTCTCATTCTTTTGTGTTTCATTATCTCATTGTAAATATTGTAAATATTATTAGCTTGTATTATATTAGGTATTTTTTTCATTGTGTTTATGTTGCCCTTGCTAACATCAGCTAATTTTATTTACTTTCGGACCTGTGTAGTGAGATTGGAGTTAGTATTTATTATTTATTGTTTTTCATCACTTAACTATTTGTTCTGTTCCCTTTTTCACTTTGTTTTTCTCAGTTTTTACGCAGTCAGATTTAATTATCTTGTGTTGCCTACTCACAACACACACACACACACACACACACACACACACACACACACACAAGTTCAAAGCATTCACTATTTATTTTCCTGAGCGCTAACACCCCTCTTTTAGAAATCGTTCACGGTCCGTGAGTTGAGAACCACTGGACTTGGGTAAGAGAAGGAAAAAAGGAAAGTGAGAGGAAGATGTAAACATCCATCCAGTATAGATGGAAACAAGAGCCCGTATTCAGAGTTCCTATGATTCTTCACGAGCATCGTCTAACATCTCCATAAATCACTAACGGAGGAGGTATTCATCAACTCTCTCAGAGAATCTTACATCCGTGATTAAAAGCACTCTTTAGGACTTGCCGGCGAGTGTGAAAACGTGCAATGGTTAGTAAAAGTGTTTTGCCCATGTATGACCAATTCGCCTAGCCTGAATGCTATTTTGCAGAAATATTGAGCTATAAATACAAAAAAACATACTGATATGCATATCTCTACATATATCAAAATTTAGACAATTATGCATACTTAATTTACAGTAAAAAAAAATGAAGAGTTGCAGGTTTCGTCTTTTTGCACTATTTTAAAAGCAGCATTGTGATAGTTGAAGTAAAGCTATTATGTTCTTTGTAGTACAAAGTTTGGGTAGTTTGTGATAATAAAAACTATATTCAAAATGCTAACGATAACATATTTATTGGTGGTGCTGGTAGCAAGTGTGGTAGCGGAAGAGAAGAAAGTTTAAATTCATCCTTGAAATCGGGTGAAAACTTTACAGTTCTCAAGAGACTTAAGTTGCTCCATCTCACATCACTCATTCACTCTTAAACTCACTCACTCGAAAAATTCAAGACATGGGTGTCCCTAAATGAATAACATTTGTGGCAACTCATTTGTGCCAGAGTGTGCTGTCATCAGCACTGCACTGTTGCACTTCCCGACGTTTAATTATCTCAAAGTTAATGCCACTTTCATACATGCAGCTTTCGGTATCGAACTAAATGAGTCACATACACTAGGCCAGCACGATGCAGTCTATACATTTTTATTTTTAGTTTACCATCATTGTATCATCATCAATGTCTCTTTGAGGGCGAAAATAGCATGGGTGACCAATTTGGAGTTGTTGTTTATCGCCCATCTTGCTTCCTTTGGTGCCTGTGAGACATTTCCAAGTCCTTGTGACAGCTATCTACCACTGCTAACTGAGCCCCGAGATGTGGAAAATCACAGCTCTTGTGAGGCTTCATAAACATTTCTTACGGTTTCTCTCAAGTTTAAGAACGCTCATAAGGACTTACGAATAGTCATAAAGACTTAGTTGCTTTAATAAATATCGGCCGAGACTAACAACATATGTGTGAGAGCTGAGACATTAGACGCTTTTGTCATAGAGTGGATCACTGTACTTTCTAGATGCTGACAAGCATCTCAACAAGTGGCTCTGCTACTGGCTATGTAAGCAACTATGTAAGTCGACTGAATTGTAATGAAGAAGCCTTTAATCCACTTTTGATATGTTTTCAACCACATTTCGAAAAGGTGTTGAGAGTCGGCCAGCGGGTTGATTTATTGGTCTTGACAGCAATAAGCAAACGTCAGGGTCACATGACAAAGTCAACACAAATATTTTTTAACTGAATTTAAATGAAGCCTGATGGAAGGGTTCAAAGGAAGGAAAGAACTAAGGGGGTCGATGGTGAGAACCATCAGTCTGAGGCCAAGGTGTGTGTGTTGCATTGCACTAGTTTTTATTATTTTTTTTTTAATCCGTCAGCATCTTTGTGTTTGCTAAACCAGTTTCTTGCAAACATTATTTTTCTCAAGCATCACAAATGCTCACCCATGTTCCAAAAGTCTGCCGTTAGTGTAGGAGCAAAATATTTTTGAGGGTATCACCAACAAGCTTGCTTTCATTCAGGCTTTGCAAGAGCTCCAGTTTCATAACACTTCTGGAAACTCTTCCTATTCCAGGCCGACCAACACATACCTCCCTTAATTCAAAATAATCCTCTTGTGAATCTACATTTTTTTTTTCTTACACGATGACCTGAGCTTCATACCATAGGCTAATATTGTTCTTCACATAAACAACCCCGTTTCGGCTTTCGCAATGATCTAGTTCTACAGGGGCGTTACTCTGGATGCACAAAAAACAGGCCTCAGTAAACATGTACGAAATTTCAGCAATGTTTCTAAGAACGACATTGTCTCTAGGGAGTTCTTCACTAAATTTTCTTGTTTCCCTGTGATATTCTTATAATTTTTGAAGCAAATAAAAAATGATAGAAGCCTGCAAAAAGTGGTCTTTTCTCTGAGAGAGAGAGAGAGAGAGAGAGAGAGAGAGAGAGAGAGAGAGAGAGAGAGAGAGAGAGAGAGAGAGAGAGAAAGAGAGAGAGAGAGAGAGAGAGAGAGAGAGAGAGAGAGAGAGAGAGAGAGAGAGAGAGAGAGAGAGAGAATAAAGAGTGTATTCCAAGGTGCTCGAGCATGGTGTATTATAAAGTCTGGATGCAGAGGGAAAGAAAGATTGACAAAGGAACTGATCAATTGCATTTTTGATGGTCTCTGAGAGTACCTGTAAATTTGCGTGTTAAAGATCTGGATATAAAAGGGATGAAAGTCAGGTAACAGATGTGTATTGCCCGTTGGAATGTAGGAGATGCAGGCAGACAGTTCAGAAAACCAGTAACTGCTGGAATATCGATAGCAGACTGAGAATCATGCAAAACTGCGAAGAAAAGAAAGAGGCTGAGGGGTGTTATTAAGAGGTGTGGAGTTAATGATGCGAGCTCAATCTTTTTCAAGATAAGTTGTGGTGTATGCTCTACATGGGGAATAATAAGCCATTGTAATAAGTCAGCACCTGTGTTTAACTCACCATGTGCCAGCTATTTTTAGCCCTATGGGTCATCCCAGTGTTGGACAATTTTCAACTTTTTTTTTTTTTTAAGCTAAAATGATAGCCTTTGATGTGGAAATAACGAATTTCACCATTAAAATGCTCACCGAGGCTCAGAATTGAGTTTTATTGAGTCCTGCATACTCATATACAGGTATAGCCATTCTCTCACGCTCACCACATAGGTGAGAGAAAGCTGTTTTCTATGTAAGGTATACTCAGGTATTTATGCTGGGAAGATATAGCAATGTTCAGTACACTTTTCTGATTACTTATTACTTCTACATCTATCACAATTTCCATGTCTTTCTCACTGTGAATGCATTATCTTACACTTACTTGAAGATAGGTACAACCTGACTTTATTATTTACAGTCCTGGCACTTATAAGAAGGTATTTACAACTTGACTTCACTATGTAGTCCTTACACTTTCAATAAAATATTTACAACTTACACTTACAAATATTTACAAACTGCCTTCACTATGTACAGCAGCAGGTGAGGCACACAGGCAGAGTGAGGCAGAGCGAGCGTGAAGGGGGGGAACGAGGGAGTGTATGGCCTTGACAACCTGGGGGATGGTAGAGGAACAGTTACCATACATGCCTGCCAATTTTTACCTGGGAATCTTGGGTAGTGTGATGAGTAAGGATGGAACTTTGGGGGATGAAGTGTGTGAAAGGGTACAGCAGAGAAGGAAGGTTGTTGGTTCACTGAAAGCAGTGATGAGGAATAGAGAGGTGAGTATGGAAATTAAGAAGTCACTGCATGATAGTATTGTGATCCCTACCCTGATGTATGGAAGTGAGGCGTGGACCCTGCAAGAGGGGAACAAATCAAGAGTGAGAGCAGTAGAAATGAGTTACATGAGAGGAGCATGTGGAGTGACATGGAGGGACAGGTTGACGAATGAAGAAGCGAAGGAACATTGTGGGGTGGATGTGGATGTGGTTGAGAAGATAGGAGAAATACACTGAGGTGGTTCGGACATGTGGAGAGAATGGAGAATGAAAGAATGACTAAGAGGGTGTATGTAGGTGAGGTGGAGGGAGGGGTAGACCGAGAATGAGGTGGAGGGATGGAGTTGAGAGGTATATGAGGGAGGGAGGGGTGAGTTGGGGGGAGGGTAGTCAAATTGTGGGTGAGAGAGCAACTCGGAGGCGTTTGTCTGCGGCCACCCTTTGCGGGATTTGGGCATTGGGCTATAGATAGACAGAATCTTGAAAAATGCGGTCACAGTGATTTTCTTTATTATAAACCGTTTTAAAATGGCACTGGCTGCGGAATTATGTCAGACCGTTTTAAGACGGCAATGGCACGCTGCGAGTTAACTAAAGAGTTTGTTAATGCACTCAGTATCTGGGAAACAGAGTTTGCTATGGAAGTAATATAATTTTTCTAGGACAGGTCGGGATAAAAGAGACCGCAGGACATTAACAAATGATTAAGAACTGGGATGTATACCATTGTAATTATGAGATATTTTTGCTGAAGTTATGGCTATTGAAAGATAGGAGAAACAAAAACTTGATATATGAAATGCCACAATATTTCTTTTACCTCTTTCAAAAATAATAGATAAGTCAGAAATCAATTATGCCATAACTTCATTCCTTGATTGTTAAGTTGCCGGGATGGGCGTTGTGAGAATTGGATGGAAAAGTGAGGAGTATTGCACTTAGCATATGCGTTGGTGAGAAGGTAAAATCCTGAGGAAAACTGCTATCATTGGCCGGAGTGGACTTCTACGGCAGCTGGTATGGAACGACCAAAAAGGAAACTTGAGATAAAGGCACAAATTGAATAACAGAAACTGCAAGAGGGTCCTTTAACAATAAAGAGTTTGTGCCAGACTCTTTCAGTAGCCTATGATATGGCATGTACAATGACAAACTTTCTTCAGTCCCAATAGGAGGACAACCAAGTATGTGAAAGTTGTATGGGAAGCTAACACCAGTAAAGTCCACTTTGTGGTAGCGTGACGAGCGAGTGAGTGTTTGTACATTCACCTACACTATCATCATAATTTTATCCTGGTGTAAACTTTCTACATTTCTGGTGAGTTAGTTGAACAACAACAGAAGAATAATTGAAATAAAATATTTAATTTCTCACGTTTTTTTCTCTCTCACGCATTCCCTCTGGATGTGCATATTGCAAGGCGCAATATATTCAGTTTTCTGCTCCCGACTTGCTGTGTCAATGAACTGCGTCAGTAAATGCTTGGCTACTGATCGAATAATAAAACCCAGAAATGGGATGATTACTTTCAATAATTTCACCCCCTGAACATAGAAAAAAAGTTCATGTAAAGTTATCAACATAAAATCCGATATTTGATTGTTAGAATGCATGCAAGAAAACATAGTGTTACAGTGGGAAATCTTTTAAAATTCGATTTCATAGTGGAGTGTGTCAATTGAAGCCCTTGGTATGTTTGCTTGGAAAGCTGGGTTTCCAAGGGGTTTCTTTGGTCTCGTAAGTAAATATATAGCTAAAAACATAATTTACTGATTGTATCTACAACCAACTGATAGAATCTCTTCTCTATATCACATCATAGAAAAGTTATTAGCCTCTGAAAACCACTTGCTTGGGCCATGTTGTGGTGGGTCAGTCACTTCTCAGCTGAATGTAAACATCGCTTCGCTTGCTGCACTTGCTTGCTCATAACAAAGTAACAGAATTTTTTTTCCTGGGGAAATACCCTTATTTTCTAATTGCTTATGTCTAAAACTATAGAAAAGAGCTATCATATGCCTCAAACTTTAGCTTTATGACCAGGAAATTGGTAACTCGAAATTTTCCTGTTTTCATTGAGAACACCGGCAATTTTCCTTATTCTTATTCACAAAAAGTCATAAAAATGCTTCTATTGAATTTAAATTTACATGTATGTACACAAAAATTATTAAAAAATATTTAAAAGTGACTATTTGTTTGAAATTTATGCGTACACAATAAGTCATGTTCACAAACCAACCCCCAAATGTATGGTTTCATGTTCTCCTTGAATATATCGAGATGAGGGTTGAGGACATAGACTCTGAGGGACATCCTGCAGCCCATGGCACCATAAGTCTCCATCAGAGCATCAAACAGCATCCACATAGTTCATGGTCTTGTGGTTGCCCAGGAAGCCCCAAACCACTGCGACAAAGCTGTTCCAAGCCGCCTTATCGACCCTGGTGAGCTTCCTAGGGAATTTCTTGCGCTCCAGAATCTTTATTATCTGTGGTCTGACAAAGACACTGGCTTTGACATTTGCCTCAGACAGCTTAGGGAAGAAGTCTTGGAGGTACTTTAAGACCACCGACTCCTTGCTTGGAGTAGTAACAGATTGCTTCATCAGACCCAACATGATATGTAGTGATGGCATCAGCACCTTCTGAGGGTCCACCAGTGGCTCCCACTTGACGTTGCTCCTTCTCATGGAAAGCTCGGTCCTCTGCGGGCAGTCCCGCCTGTATTAGTGGGCCATTGTGTTCCTGCTGTCCCGAAGACAAAAAAAAATAAAAACAGGGGAACTTGGTGAAACTGTCCTGGAGACCCAGCCGTGCTCATCATACTTCAAGGCATCCAGCAGAATCTTGACATTGCTGTGCCTTTCCCTGAGGTACACTGAGTGAACCAAGGGAAGAGGCGGGAAGCAGCTCTCTTTGTGGAGCAACATGGATTTGATGTTCCTGGTTGGACTGTCAGTGAAGATGCGTCATTCATGTTAGTTGCAAGGGATCCTGATCGTCTCAAACAGACCAGTCATGTGGTGACAAAAGCAGACCCCATCTCGAAGGGTGAAAATGCTGGAGAACGCTTGATGACATTTCCTCTGACTTGAGACTAGCACACTATTGTCCAACCAGGTCCACTGTTTGAGCTTAGACGTCAGAAGTTCGGCACTGGACTTTGTAAGACCAAGATCTCTTATAAAGTAGCTGAGGTCTTCTCGATTGGGACAGTACAGGTTTTTCTCCTCTGCCCCACCTCGGAAATTGTAATCTGAATCAGGAACGTCTTCCTCGCCCTCTGACTTCTTGCTGTCTCCTGAAGAAGATGTATGCCCTTTCTCCAGAAGGGTGGGTATGGGGAGCTCATGGGAGCGTGGTATGAGGGCAATGGATAAAGGAAAGTTTGGATTCTTATCAGAAGGTGCATTCATGCCAGTCTGATGTTTGGAAAGGTCCAATATGCAGAGGTAGCAGTTGCTTGAGTGATCAGTGGGTTCCCCCCAATTTCTGGGGATGGCGAACTTCATGGTTCTTTTCTCCCCTCTGAACCATCCTTCAAACAAAATAGTATTTTAACAATAAATAAATAAATACATTAAAACGAAAGATGCCGGTACATTAAAAATTTTGTTATAATCACATTTTAATGAAGAGTATAATTATCAACTGTTTTTTCCTTCAAGAGTTTTCTTGCAATGCTTGCAAGTGACATGGGGTGTCCAGGGTTTGTTTTGGTCCCCTATGGGTACACAGAAATACATTTTGTAGCATGCACACATCCTGGCAGATGCTTCCACAGAGTGCATTTTGCTGTTTTCTTTATGAACTGGACGCAGACATTGCAGAACACGTCATCCCGATACTTGCAACCTCTCGAGGCCATCCAAAACAAAATGTAGGTATGAAAATGCAAAGATTTAGACGAACCCTGCAATATTCAATTAATAAAATGCCATAAAAAATGCTGTTTTCTCTAAAGTCAAGTCACTGAATTTCAAGATACACTAATATGTAAAGTTTCAGTCAAACCTGATTATAAATGAAAAAGTTGAGAGGAAAATAGATTGACCTCCTAAATAATGCAAATTATTATGGGTCAGGTTGCATAACACTGCCAAACCCAAAGTTCTGACTGAATGAAAGCTCATTACAAGTTATACGTGGTCTGTGTAAGAAAAAAAAATGCGATAAAATCCCAGAAACCCACGGTGACAGTCGAAAGAAGGCACCGAAAATAATGGCAATTTAATATAAAGTATTGACGATAGACTGAAAAATATGGGAAAAAGATGAGTTTAAAGCAATTATATGATAATTAATGGGTTGGGAATAGTCATGTCTCCATGGTTGTTCAATCTGTACATGGATGGGGTAATAAACGAGGTACAAGGTAGGGTAGTGGATGTTGGAGTGGCCTTGGTGAGAGAAGATAGTGTTTGGAAGCTCCCTGTACTGTTGTTTGCAGATGATACTGTGTTGTTGAGTGAAGACGAAGGGGAGCTGCAAGGCTTGGTGGATGAGTTTGGAAGAGTGTGTAAGAAACGGAATCTAAAGGTGAATGTAGGGAAGAGTAAAGTAATGGTCTTTGAGAGAGGTGAAGTCAGTGAATGTACAGCGAGGTTGGATGGTGAGGAATTGGAAAATGTGAGTACGTTTAAGTACTTGGGTAGTGTGATGAGTAAGGATGGAGGTTTGGAGGGTGAAGTGCTTGAAAGGGTACAGCAGGGAAGAAAGGTTGCTGGTTCTTTGAAAGCAGTGATAAGAAACAGAGAAGTGATCATGGAAGTGAAAAAGTTACTACATGACAGTATTGTGATACCAACTCTAACGTACGGAAGTGAAGCTTGGACGTTGTTGGAAGGACATAAGTCAAGAGTGAGAGCAGTGGAAATGAGTTATTTAAGAGGAGCCTGTGGAGTCACATGGAGAGACAGGCTGACGAATGAGGATATAAAGGAGCGTTGTGGTGGTGATGTGGATGTGATAGGAAGCATTATGAGGAACACACTGAGGTGTTTTGGCCATGTGGAGAGGATGGAGGGTGAAAGACTGACGAAGAGAGTGTATGTGAGTGAGGTGGAGGGGGGAAGAGGGAGGGGGAGGCCGAGGATGAGATGGAGGGATGGGGTGGAGAGGTATATGAGAGAGGGGCATGTGAGTTGGGAGCAGGGCAGTGTACTGGCGGGGGACAGGGCGACTTGGAGGCGATTTGTTTGTGCCACCCCAAACGGGATTGAGGCATCTGGCAATAGATAGATAGATAGATAGATAGAATAGTCACCTTCCTATGGGATGAGCTGACTAAGATTAATAAACAGATAGTTAGCCCCTTAACCCCGGGTGACGACATACGTCGTCATTACGTAAAAAGTCCCTCACCCCGGGTGACGACATATGTCGTCCAAACAAATTTCAAAATACCTGGGCATTGGAGTGGCGGGATCACATTGTCACATGATGTTGCCACCCTCAATGTTTCCATATACCACCACCCACGCAGCCATGCTTGCCACAGTCAGTCACCCTTTGACCATAGATAAGTGAACATATCGCGCTGTCTCTCTCCCAACCCACCACTCCCACTGCACCACTTTCGACTGACGAAGCTGGCCCCTCAACTTCGACCCCTTATAAAAAGCCAGAGGTTAGTACTTTCATTTGACACCAGTTTTTTATCATTTGACACCTAGTTTTTTATTCTAAGTATTTTTTTTTTTTTTTTTGTGAATCTTTTAAAATTAGGAAATTTTTGGCAATTATGCCCGGATGAGTGGAGAGGTGGGCGAAAATATGCCCGGGGTTTAAGGGTTAGACATAGAGAGACATACATATAGATAAAGATACAGATTTGACAGAGTATGGCACAGGGCCTTATTGTCTAATTTGTCACACTATGGCCTTGCATCACTGGTTGTCATGAGTTGGAGCGATTTTGTATTTGAATAAATTCATGACATCAACTTTGGTGGGAAACCGCGAATTCTACTGGAATCCCAGGATTTATCACTCAGCCAACCGCCACGTATTTACCCGGTCGGGAGTATTTTCAGAACAATTTTCCACTGTCATAAGTGATCGTCTTTGTGCGAGACATTAGCACTTCCGCTGAGCGATTTATTATGGGCGTGTTTCGCTCATTCTAGCCGTTAGCAATGTGGCTCGACACTCGCCTCTTTCTCACGATTTGAAGTCAGTCAAGGTTTGAGTGCCGCGGAAGCAGGTTGTGTGTGTGGCAGCGTCCTTCCTCGCAACGACGCCTGGTTCCCACCACCGCCAGTGTATTCCCACCTAGCGTGATTGGCGAGAGACTCAGCATGTGCAGTGTCCTTCCTCAGTAACGACACCCAGTCATCCGCTTTGTCCACTTTTCTGACCAGTATTTTCTTTTCGTATTTTCCTAGGTTTAAGAGTTAACGTTTCAGTGAGCGAGTGAGTGCGATCTCCTTATTTGAATTCATCTTGAGACTCATGTAACGTTAATTTATTTTGTTGTAATCTATAAATTAACAGTTCTTTTTCTTGAGCTTAATGTAATGTAAACTCGTGTTTTATTTCTCAGTAAGCTTATTCTAGTTGCAGCTCCTAGCTTGCATAAACACTTTGCTATTCATAACTGGTACTTAGGCCAGTCCCTTTGTATTAAGCTCAAAATCCATTGTGCAACCAGGAGTTAATGCATCAGCATGAATCTGTTATCATTAATAGCATTAGTTATTGATTGTCAGGGGTGAAGTCACTTTCTCCAGAGGCTAACAGTACTAACAAACAGCAATTGTGAGGAATTAGTCTCTGCTGTGTACTGTTGAGAAAGTTTATAAATTCTTGTCCTTAGAGAATCGGCGAAGTAAGCCGGAATAAAGTAATCATTGCTTGATTTTCACAAGACAATTCTTTGTCCCTACTCTTAAGTATTATCAAATATTTTCTTTAACTCGTCATGTCCCAACCACTTTCGCACCTCCGACACCCCCCAGTCCCGACCATTTTTGGATTTTTTTTTTTTTTGGCTAAAACCTCCGCTTTTGGTGAAAAACATCGAAAATTCATAGAGAAATCGCTCACCTGAGGTTTAAAATACTCGATACAGGTAGGAGTACGTCCTTACCTTACAGGGTTTTCTATCAGGCTGGCTGCAAAGAAAACGAGTTCTATGGGAGGATAACTATTCCACACCACTCCTAAACGGTATTTATTTATTTATTTGGTACAAATTTATATGTAGTATGAGAGTATATTGGTTTTCAAACAGTAATATAGACATTATAAGCTACTCACTAATTCATCACCATTCCTGACCTTCTTTTGCCATATTACCTGATCATCATTTCTGTTTCTTCCTCTAATGCTATGTAAACTTTGTCCTCCACATTGTCATTGATTGGGGAATCACTCTGGCCCTGAATGTCTTTATTGGCCAGGTCACTGGTAACAGATGAATTGCCGAGACAATGGCGTGCGGGGGAGGGGGGAGGTTATGCGGTGTAAGGCGTTGTCCCTGCTTGGCATCTTGTAGAGGAATAGAGGAAGGTGTCCCGTGTATAAGTATGAAAAATCATGCACGAAAATTTTAAATTGTGCAAATTAGGGACCTTGCAATTGCAAAACGTACCAGTACGTCGACAGGACTGGCAAATGCAAAATGTTGCAAAGTACCCATACGTCAACGGGACGTCTCGGGTTAATATTGCATACTCTTCAAAAACCCCTTGATAATTGGCGACCTCGCCAGGATATTAACTCCTAGCTCTAAAGTTATTCACGAGATAATACTCACTCACTCATACTTAGGTATTTATCATTAACCCCTACACAGCGGGCATGTTTACCAATGTTTTGCATGTGCCATGGGGTTATTTGGGCTCCGACAGACTCTCAAAAAATATTTGCCAAAAATCAGTTATTAGTCCTAGAATATTAAAATTACATATGCTTATGGCACATACCTTCAGCTTTCTCCTGGAATGTTTGTTGAGCCTTTGTCGAGTACCGTAGGACTTGTGGAGACCTCTGAAGTTGGGTAACGAAGTCTCCACTTTACACTTCCCAACAACCCGTAATATGATTACCACAGCCAGATATTAACACTATAAACACTACTTTATGATTTTCAAGTACTTTGGGATCCATACTCCAAAAAAAAAAAAAAACACTGTGAAAGCAATGAAAATTACGAGCATGTCTGACCGTCGCACTTGCGCTAGTTCGCTCTTGGTACTCTGTCATTTATTATTCATAAAACCCCTTACACTTTATATTTCTATTACTATATAACACTTATATATATCTACAGTCTTTATCCATAAGTTTCCTTCAGTAGTATTAGTTTATTGTCACTGTACGGATTCAATTTCTTTCGGTCAAATACATAGCATTCACTTTCTTGTCCTGTATACTAGCATTGAGAGTGAATGTCACTTTCACCTTCACTCTCATAACTCATAGTATTCAGACATGCTAGAGTGAAACTTTCACTTTCATTACTCCGAGGGTATATACTCGTATTCTTATAATACTAATTTACATTTCTATTTACGTTCTCTATTTTATTTACGTTATTTACATTTCTATTTTATTTACACTGTGTTATGCACTGTCACTTGAAGTAACTTATAAAACTATTTTCCACTGTTCACGTATATTTACATTCATTACTTTCACTTGCTGTTTACACATTATTTACACATTATTTACAATTCCACTTGCACTGTTTTACTCAATAGAAAGATCGTAGTCACTCTTTTATCAATTGTCAGCCCTTTACCTCTTTCCACACGAGGTTTAGTAGGGGGTAAAGGTCACAGGGCCCTTTGCATGGGGGTGAAAAGTCCCTGAAGCTAGCAAGAGCGAACTGACGTACCTCCACGTTAGAAGATGAGAGTGAACTGATAAGGGTGGGCCGGGGTGGTGGCCTACCTAGGGAAATTCATTACTACCAATGTTAGCCTCTTGAAACAGCTACATATAGCAGTGAAATGATTGGCAGGAAATCTAGACAATACATTATAAATTAGGTAGTTCCAGGTGAATGTAAATATCACTTAGGCTTCTCCCTTCCCTCCTTATATGTATATTTATTAGGAAAATAGAATATACGGCATATTTCAAGGGAAAATAAATAGCGAAAATTAGCGAACGAGTGCACATGAGTTGTTGTCAGGTGATAATTAGCCAATTCCAGGTGTATGGCACTCTCACTTACCTTATTTCTTTCTTGTATATATTATTTGGTATAAGAATAGGGCATAGGTCTTATTTCAATGGATGAAACCAGTGAAAAATTCCAGGGAAGATTTACTTAGCATAGCACAGCCGGGCAGGCCAGAGGATAGGGTAATGGAGGGGGGGTAGGGTGGGGAGTCAAGAACGGGGAGAAATGGCTAAATTGTCAACAATGGATGGGAGTACAGATGAGATTAGGAGTGCTGACTAGTGTTGGACATTGGCAGTACTGATAGATGATACAAGCCCCCACTTGGAAGCCCGGGTGAATTCAAAATAACACAGAATCTCAAAAGCGACACCCCACGGTATGATCCCTTGCTCCCAAGCGTCACGAAAGTGATGCCCCGCGGTTAAGGGGTTAAAGTCTATAGACACTATCTTACTGGTGATTATTGATTCAGTTCTATTAATTTACATAATAGTTTTCAGTGTCAGTTGTTTGTTTAATTTTCTTTCTTTACCAGTTTAATTACATAAAACTGGTCACCACTAACCTGTGCCTATATTCTTTAGTTTTGATTATTGTCATCTTTCTTTGCAAAAATCGCAGTGTTTGAGGACCCTACCCTCGATATTCTCCACAGAATTCGTGGAGACAATCTCACGTATGAGATGATGAAGGCCGCACTCATCAAAGCGTACGGTCTCACAGTTGACGACGCCAAGAGTCAGTTCATGAGGGCGCGTTTACAGGAAAAAGAGACCGCTGTTCAGTTTCTTGACCGGCTTACTGCTTACTTAGATGAGTGGATGGAGAAAGATGAAACTCCTTCCACGCGTGAGGGGATAATTGACCTTACGCTGCGCACGCAGCTAGAAAAGTCGTAGCCTACTGAATGTATGGCTCAGCTTAAGATCTGCCAGGTATGAGATGCCAGCCAAATGGTGAAGAAGGCTGACGCATTCTTCACTGCATACGGGTATCAAACTCGCAAGCAGCATATCTGTAAGAGGAAACCTGATAAATCAGGAAAACCGTCTCAGACTGGACCCCAGCAACAAGGCTGTTCTCAGAATAATGGCCAGGGTCCAAAACCGCAGAGGAAGGACCAGGGGCAAAACACTCAGAAGCCTGAGTGGAAGAAGTACAACAGGTACCCTAACCAGCAGCAGTATCAGCCACGCAACCGACCGTCAGGACTGTCCTTTTCACTACCAGCTCCAGTGTATCAGAGGCAGGAGGCTAACGCAGCCTTCATTCCTCAGCAGCAGCACGGTGCTGTCGTCCCTACCAGTATGGGTACTCAGCCACAATTCACGAGTCACACGGCAACAGTGAACCCCCCTCCACAGATGGCCAATGCTCTATCTCCCCAGGCAGTGAGTACAACCCCTCAAGTATGTAATTCTCAGGGCACCATGTTTGCTGCATCATTTATTCAGCAGCCTAATCAGTGGCTAGCTGCTTCCTCCACAGGCCCTCCCACAGGTGACAGTGCCTTCCTTGTTCAGCCAGGGTTTATGGGAGCCATTCTTGTGAAGGTCCTGAGAGACAATGGTTCCTCAGGTTGCTCTGTCAGGCAGAGTCTTGTTCGCCCTGAGGAGTACACAGGTCGACAGATCCAAGCTAACCTTATTGATGGATCAGTGAGATTGTTCCCTGAGGCACGTATCTAGGTGGCATCTCCATTTTACACTAGTATGACACTCGCAGTTGTCACGCCAGAACCTATATTTGACCTAATCATAGGCAATATTCCAGGTGCCAAGGATAGTTGCACTGAAGATGACGCTACTCAGACTTCGGCTACAGTAACACGAGCCATGGCTGAGACTCCAAACTGTGTCACCCCGGTGACCATTGAATCGCCGCTCGATCTGATGTGTAGCCAAGTTGTTGTTCAGGAACATCATTCTGACCCGACACTTGCTGCCGTGCAAAAGAAACAAAAGGGTAGAGTGATAAAGTATTTACAGGGAGGTTAAGCCAAGTTCCTTCACAAACAAGGACGGCTGTACCATGAGTCACGAACATCCCAGGGCAAGGTTCAACTGCAGTTCGTCATTCCCGTGAAGTACCGCCTAGCAGTGTTAGAATGGGGTCATTGTTCAGCCTCAGGAAGTCACATGGGCAAAAGGAAGACCCAGGGCCGTATCCGAGCTGACTTTTTCTGGTCAGGGATGGGACGAGAAATAAATAGTTTTGTCAGTTCCTGCAATAGGTGTCCATGTACCACTAATCAGGGAAATGTCCTTCCTGTGCCGTTTGAAACCACACCCGTAATCTCTGAGTCAGTTGCGAGACAGGGCAGTGGTGAAGTGGGTGCAGACCTGATGTCTCGCCCGTTGGTCCCACAGGACACAGTATGTCCAGGGCCTGTACATACATATGTACCATAAGTTAAGGGGGAAGTTCGTGAACCCAGCAGAGACAGTCCGAGGCTGTGTATGAATTACCTTGTGGAACGTCTCGAGCTGTGGGCCTCTCAGAGGATTCCCGGAGAATGCACATTATCCTCATGAGTGTTCACACCCATGGTGGGTGTTAAAATGTGACCTGCCCGAGATTGCGTAGGGATTCTCAGCTTCCTGTCATTAATCGTAAGCGTAGAGTTAGTTTAACCGGTAAACCAGGTTCCATTAGCGAATCGCAGCATTTGATGTCCTGCACAGACGCCCAGTCTTTTCGCTCATGACCACGTTCCCTGGTTAAGTTAACGAATTGCAACGTTTGATGTCTTCGCTAATTAAGTTTAGGGTTTAACCAGTAAACTGGGTCAGCATTTGATGTCCTGCAGAAACGCCTTGACTAAGTTTCCTGGTTAATAATGTAAATAGTGTACTTTTTGTAACATAAGTACTGATTGCTAAGCAGAGAGAGAGAAATGACACTTTTGATGCTCCACCTTGATTGCTTTCGCAGGTGCAGCTGGCGGGTGCAGCATTGCCATGTAGAACAGCTGATCGTCCCTGACGCATGCTGCCACCTCTTCTCTTCTGCTTCGTCGTCATCATTTACTATTGATTTGCATTATGTAATTTTACACGTAGGTACAGTTACACCACAACTGTCACACCTACACCGTGTATTCCATACATCACGCTACATAACAATTAGTTGTTAATGTAAATGTAGCGAACTTTTCGCTCAGTTTGACCTGAGTACAGGATTTTTCACCGTCGTCACAGAGTTTTGCCTTCAAGCTTGCTTCTATTAACGTAAATACAAGGTTTTTTCGCTAATTGGCAACTGTGACTTTCTCCTGTAGCAGGATAGCACACACACACCACAGTGTGAATCTTGTGTGACTGAGTTAGGATTTATATGTATGTATATTGAAATTTTTTTTTCTAAAGAAAAAAAAAATTGATTTTCATGGGGCATAATGTCACGAGTTGGAGCGATTATGTATTTGAATATACTCGTGACATCAACTTTGGTGGGAAACAGCGAATTCTAGTGGAATTTCAGTATTTATCACTCAGTCAACCGCCACGTATTTACCTGGTAAGGAGTGTTTTCCGAACAATTTTTCACTGTGTCATAAGTGATCGTCTTTGTGCGAGACATTAGCACTTCCGCTGAGGGATTTATTATGGGCGTGTTTCGCTCATTCTAGCCGTTAGCAATGTGGCTCGACACTTGCCTCTTTCTCACGATTTGAAGTCAGTCAAGGTTTAAGCGCTGTGGAAGCAGGTTGTGTTTGTGGCAGCATCCTTCCTCGCAACGACGCCTAGTTCCCACCACCGCCATTGGATTCCCACTTAGCGTGATTGGCAAGGGACTCAGCGTGTGCAGTGTCCTTCCTCAGTAACGACACCGTCATCCGCTTTGTCCACTTTTCTGACCAGTATTTTCTTTTTGTATTTTCCTAGGTTTAAGAGTTAGCTTTTGAGTGAGCAAGTGAGTGCGATCTCCTTATTTGAATTCATCTTGAGACTCATGTAACGTTAATTTATTTTGTTGTAATCAATAAATTAACAGTTCTTTTTCTTGAGCTTAATGTAATGTAAACTCGGGGTTTTTTCTCCATAAGCTTATTCTAGTTGCAACTCCTAGCTTGCATAAACGCTTTGCTATTCATAACTGGTACTTAGGCCAGTCCCTTTGTATTAAGCTTAAAATCCATTGTGCAACCAGGAGTTAATGGATCAGCAAGAATCTTTATCATTAATAGCATTAGTTATTGACTGTCAGGGGTGAAGTTACTTTCTCCAGAGGCTAACAGTACTAACAAACAGCAATTGTAAGGAATTAGTCTCTGCTGTGTACTGTTGAGACAGTTTATAAATTCTCGTCCTTAGAGAATCGGCGATGTAAGCTGGCATAAAGTAATCATTGCTTGATTTTCACAACACAGTTCTTTGTCCCCGCACTTAAGTATTATCGAATACTTTCTTTAACCCACCCCATCCCGACGGTTTTGGACCTTTTTTTTTTTTTGGCTCAAACATCCGCTTTTGGTGAGAAACATCGAAAATTCATAGAGAAATCACTCACCTGAGGTTTAAAATACCCAATTTAGGAACGAGTACTTCCTTACCTGACTGGGTTTTCTAACAGGCTGGCACCAGAGAAAACGAGTTCTATGGGAGGGTAACTATTTTATCCACTTATAAAAAGTATTTATTTATTTACTTGGTACGAACTTATATGTAGTACAAGAGTATATTGGTTTTCAAACATTAATATAGGCATTATAAGCATTGTTTCACTCACTAACTCATCACCATTCATGACCTTTTTTTTCCCACATTACCTGATCATCATTTCTGACTGTTTCTTCCTCTAATGCTATGTAAACTTTGTCCTCCACATTGTCATTGATTGTGGAATCACTCTGGCCCTGAATGTCTTTATTGGCCAGGTCACTGGTAACAGGTGAATTGCCGAGACAATGGCGTGCAGGGGGGGGGAGAGGTTATGTGGTGTAAGGCATTGTTCCTGCTTGGCATCTTGTACGGGAATAGAGGAACGTGTCTCGTGTATAGGGGCCAAAAATCACTCGCGAAATCACTCGCGAAAATTGAAAATTGTGCAAATTAGGGACCTTGCAATGTTGTCGCGTTAATTCACGTCGCCGGGACAGCGCGGGTTAATATTCCATACTCTTCAAAAACACCTTGACAATTGGCGACCTTGCCAGGATATTAACTCCTAGCTCTAAAGTTATTCACGAGATAATACTCACTCACTCATACTTAGGTATTTATCATTAAAGTCTATAGGCGTTATCTTACTGGTGATTATTGATTCAGTTCTATTAATTTACATAATAGTTTTCACAGTCAGCTGTTTGTTTAATTTTCTTTCTTTACCAGTTTAATTAGATAAAACTGGTCACCACTAACCTGTGCCCATATTCTTTAGTTTTGATTATTGGCATCTCTCTTTGCAAAAATCGCAGTGTTTGAGGGCCCTGCCCTCGATATTCTCCACAGAATTCATGGAGACAATCTCACTTATGAGATGATGAAGGCCGCACTCATCAAAGCGTATGGTCTCACAGTTGACGACACCAAGAGTCAGTTCATGAGGGCGCGTTTACGGGAAAAAGAGACTGCCGTTCAGTTTCCTGACTGGCTTACTGCTTACTTAGATGAGTGGATGGAGAAAGATGAAACTCCTTCCATGCGTGAGGGGATAATTGACCTTATGCTGCACACGCAGCTAGAAAAGTCGTAGCCTACTGAACTTATGGCTCAGCTTAAGATCTGCCAGGTAAGAGATGCCAGCCAAATGGTGAAGAAGGCTGACGCATTCTTCACTGAATACAGGTATAAAACTCGCAAGCAGCATATCTGAAACAGGAAACCTGATAAATCTGGGAAACTGTCTCAGACTGGACCCCAGCAACAAAACCGTTCTCAGAATAATGGCCAAGGTCCAAAACTGCAGAGGAAGGACCAGGGGCAAAACACTCAGAAGCCTGAGTGGAAGAGGTACAACAGGTACCCTAACCAGCTGCAGTATCAGCCACGCAACCAACCATCGGGACTGTCCTTTTCACCACCAGCTCCAGTGTATCAGAGGCAGGAGGCTAATGCAGCCTTCATTCCTCAGCAGCAGCACGATGGTGTCGTCCCTACCAGTACGGGTACTTGGCCACAATTCACGAGTCCCACGGCGACAGTGAATCCCCCTCCACAGATGGCCAATGCTCCATCTCCCCAGGCAGTGAGTACAACCCCTCAATAATGTAATTCTCAGGGCACCATGTTTGCTCCATCATTTATTCAGCAGCCTAATCAGTGGCTAGCTGCTTCCTCCACAGGCCCTTCCACAGGTGACAGTGCCTTCCTTGTTCAGCCAGGGTTTATGGGAGCCATTCCTGTGAAGGTCCTGAGAGACAATGGTTCCTCAGGTTGCTCTGTCAGGCCGTCTTGTTCGCCCTGAGGAGTACACAGGTAGACAGATCCAAGCTAACCTTATTGATGGATCAGTGAGATTGTTCCCTGAGGCACGTATCCAGGCGGCATCTCCATTTTACACTAGTATGACACTCGCAGTTGTCATGCCAGAACCTATATTTGACCTAATCATAGGCAATATTCCAGGTGCCAAGGATAGTTGCACTGAAGATGACACTACTCAGACTTCGGCTACAATAACACGAGCCATGGCTGAGGCTCCAAACTGTGTCACCCCTGTGACCATTGAATCGCGGCTCGATCTGATGTGTAGCCAAGTTGTTGTTCAAGAACAACATTCTGACCCAACACTTGCTGCCGTGCGAAAGAAATGAAAGGGTAGAGTGATAAAGTATTCACGGGGAGGTCAAGCCAAGTTCCTTCGCAAACAAGGACGGCTGTACCGTGAGTCACGAACACCCCAGGGCGTAATTCAACTACAGTTCGTTGCTCCTGCGAAGTACCGCCTAGCAGCGTTAGAATGGGGTCATTGTTCAGCCCAAGGAGGTCACATGGGCAAAAGGAAGACCCAGGGCCATATCCGAGCTGACTTTTTCTGGCCAGGAATGGAACAAATAGATAGTTTTGTCCGTTCCTACAATGGGTGTCTATGTCCTTCCTGTGCCATTTGAAACCACACCCATAATCTCTGAGTCAGTTGAGAGACAGGACAGTGGTGAAGTGGGTGCAGACCTGATGTCTTGCCCGTTGGCCCCACAGGACACAGTATGTCCAGGGCCTGTACATACATATGTACCATAAGTTAAGGGGGAAGTTCGAGAACCCCGCAGAGACAGTCCGAGGCTGTGTATGAATTACCTTGTGGAACGTCTCGAGCTGTGGGCCTCTCAGAGGATTCCCGGAGAATGCACATTATCCACATGAATGTTCACACCCACAGTGGGTGTTAAAATGAGACCTGCCCGAGATTGCGTAGGGATTCTCAGCTTCCTGTCATTAATCGTAAGCGTAGAGTTAGTTTAACTGGTAAACCAGGTTCCATTAGTGAATCGCAGCATTTGATGTCCTGCACAGACGCCCAGTCTTTTCGCTCATGACCATGTTCCCTGGTTAATTTAGCGAATTGCAGCGTTTGATGTCCTGCAGAAACGTCCAGTCTTTTCGCTAATTAAGTTTAGGGTTTAACCAGTAAACAGGGTCAGCATTTGATGTCCTGCAGAAACACCTTGACTACGTTTCCTGGTTAATAATGTAAATAGTGTACTTTTTGTAACATAAGTACTGATTGCTAAGCAGAGAGAGAGAAATGACACTTTTGATGCTCCACCTTGATTGCTTTCGTAGGTGCAGTGGCAGGTACAGCATTGCCGTGCAGAACAGCTGATCATCCCTGACGCATGCTGCCGCCTCTTCTCTTCTGCCTCGTCGTCATCATTTACTATTGATTTGCATTATGTAATTTTACATGTAGGTTCAGTTACACCACAACTGTCACACCTACACTGTGTATTCCATACATCACACTACATAACAATTAGTTGTTAATGTAAATGTAGCAAACTTTTTGCTCAGTTTGACCTGAGTACAGGATTTTTCACCATCGTCATGAAATTTTTCCCTCAAGGTTGCTTCTATTAACGTAAATACGAGGTTTTTTCGCTCACTGGCGACTGTGACTTTCTCCTGTAGCAGGATAGCACACACACACCACAGTGTGAATCTTGTGTGACTGAGTTAGGATTTATATGTATGTATATTGAAATTTTTCTTTAAAAAAAAAAAATTGATTTTCATGGGGCGTAATGTCACGAGTCGGAGCGATTTTGTATTTGAATAAACTCGTGACATCAACTTTGGTGGGAAACCGTGAATTCTAGTGGAATCCCAGTATTTATCACTCAGTCAACTGCCACGTATTTACCCGGTTGGGAGTGTTTGGAGAACAATTTTTCACTGTGTCATAAGTGATCGTCTTTGTGCGAGACATTAGCACTTCCGCTGAGCGATTTATTATGGGCGTGTTTCGCTCATTCTAGCCGTTAGCAATGCGGCTCGACACTTGCCTCTTTCTCACGATTTGAAGTCAGTCAAGATTTGAGAGCCATGGAATCAGGTTGTGTGTGTGGCAGCATCCTTCCTCGCAACGACGCCTAGTTCCCACCACCGCCGTTGGATTCCCACCTAGCTTGATTGGCGAGGGACTCAACGTGTGCAGTGTCCTTCCTCAGTAATGACACCCAGTCATCCGCTTTGTCCACTTTTTTTACCAGTATTTTCTTTTCGTATTTTCCTAGGTTTAACCCCTACACTGCGGGCATGTTTACCAATGTTTTGCGAGTCCCGCTGGGTTATTCAGGCTCCGACAGACTCTCAAAAAATATTTGCCAAAAATCAATTATTAGTCCTAGAATATTAAAATTACATATGCTTATGGCACATACCTTCAGCTTTCTCCTGAAATGTTTGTTGAGCCTTCGTCGGTTACCGTAGGACTTGTGGAGACCTCTGAAGTAGGGTAACGAAGTCTCCACTTTACACTTCCCGACAACCCGTAATATGATTACCACAGCCAGATATAAACACTATAAACACGATTCTATGATTTTCAAGTAGTTTGGGATCCATACTCCAAAAAAAACCCACTGTGAAAGCAATGGAAATTACGAGCGCGTCTGATCGTCACACTTGCGCTAGTTCGCTCTTGGCACGCCGTCATTTATTATTCATAAAACCCCTCACACTTTATATTTCTATTACTATATCACACTTATATATATCTGGAGTCTTTCTCCATAAGTTTCCTTCAGTCGTATTAGTTTATTGTCACTGAAGTCATTCAATTTCTCATTCAGTAAAATACGTAGAGAGCCACGGATTCACTTTCACTGTTATAACATAAATTATTTGTACTCATATTCTTATATTACTAATTACTTTCATTAAAATAACTCAGAGTCAATTGGCCACCCCTTACGGGATTATGGCGTCTGGCAATAGATAGATAGATAGATAGACTATTTACATTTTCTATTCTATTTTCAATATTTACCCTTCTATTTTACTTACACTATGTTATTCACTGTCACTTTCAGTAAGATAAAACTATAATACACTGTTCAATCATATGTACTGAACATCCATTGCTTTCACCTGCTATTTACACATTATTTACACATTATTTTCAAATTATTCTGCTTTCACACTTGCACTGTTAGAACTGCTCCTGGCTGTGGTAATCGAAGAAGCAGGTAACACAGAGGGGAACCTGGCACTCAGCGCACTGCCAAGAGGTGCGTTTGTGCTCATGTGTGCGGTGGGTGGTATGTGCACATACCTGACACCTGTGAATCGCAGCCTTCCTTTTCCCTGTGGCAGGCATAAGCTCAAGTCTGTGCCGATCCATATACGCCCTCTGCTCAAGTTGGTCGGGAAGTGTTACTGGATGGCACCTTGGAGTTGCTGCTGTCACCCTACCATATCTTTTAAGCAGCTGCTGGACACAAGTCCTGGCGAACAACCTCAGGGAGAAGGACTTGGGTGGCTTGACCTTCATCTTGTACAGGATGAAGGCGTTCAGCATCGTCATATCTGTGAGATGCAGAAAAACTTTCCTGTACCACCTAGTATTCTTCCTGAGGCAGTCGATCTCACCAATCATCATGTCGGACTTGTCCACCAGCCGCATGTTGATATTATAGTCCAACACAGCATCAGGTTTCATCACAGGTTCGCCTGTCCTACGGTCGACCTTCCCACTGTCTGTCATCTCCCCCTTATGTACGGTGGTGAGCATGTGCACGACCCTCTTGTCATGCCACCGTATTGCCAGCATCTTCTCAGACTTGCGTAGGTGCACGTCTCCTCGCTGCGAGGTTCCTGCCTCTGGGAATTTGGGGAAGTGGGCACGATTACTTTTCACAGCGCCGCAGGAGCCAATGCCTTGCTCTGAAAGGTATTTGGCAAGTTTCGGTGCTGTATAGTAGTTGTCTGTATACAGCACATGATTCCCACCAAAATACTTTTCTAGGAGCACTTTCACTACACAGCCTGAGAAGCCAAGGGGGTGTGTTTTATCCAGATCGACAGTGCTGGCTGAATATATGACGAAGTCAAGGATGTACCCCGTCTTACAGTTGCACAGTACAAGGAACTTAATTCCAAAGCAATGGCGTTTGCTTGGAATGTACTGAACAAACCGAAGACGTCCTCTGAACAAAACCAAGGATTCGTCAATGACAACCTTCTGAAAGGGGTGGAAGAATGACATAAACTTATCCTTCATTCTGCTCAGAATCTCCCGGATCTTCCAGAGTGGGTCGGTTTGGGAAGGTACATCGTTGTCGGCAAAGTGCAGGTTTCCCATGATGTTCCGGAAGCGATCTCTGGCCATGTACTTATTGAAGGTGGGTGAGGGTAGTAAGGGGTCCATGGACCAGTATTCTTCCAACTCATGCTTCTTGGAGTGTGGCATGAGAAGCATGAGTGCAAAGAACACATACAGCTCCTGCACTCCCAGCATGGACCACTGTTGCATCTTGGCTGCATCTGTACCACTTGCAGCACATTGTGATTCATACCTGTTGGTCTCATCACATATGTGCTGCATGACTTCGTCATCTAGGAAGGCCAAAAGGTAGTCCACACACTCAGCATTTTCGTCAATAGTGAAGGCAGGCTGAACTCCTGAGAAGCTCTCATCAAATAATAAATTTTCAGGCACAAAATCTGACCCTTCCGTCCACGCGAAGGCGTCCAGGATTCCCTGTCGTGGCGGTGTTGGGCGGGTGGTGGTGGTGGTGGTGGAGGTTGGCTGTGAGGCAGATTTATCTCGGTCAAGGTCACTCGCACTGACCCTAGGTTGCCGTAAAAGTCTTTGATGTGGTACTCTGTCAAATGCTTTCTTGAAATCTAAACAGATACTGTCCACTCATCCTTCTCTTTTCTTTAATGTTTCTGTAATTCTATCGTATTAGCTTAATAGATTAGTAACACATGATTTTCCTTTTCGAAAACCGAATTGCCTTTCTGTTATCATACTATGTTTTTCTAAATGGTTTACCCAAACTTTTCGTATCAGCTTTTGTAGTATCTTACTTACAACACTGGTCAGTGATACTGGTCGATAGTTGAGTGGGTTCTGTCTATTCCTTTTCCTAAATAGGGGAACAATGTTGGGTTTCTTCAAAGTATCGGGTAGTTTACCTTGACCTAGGGATTCCTTCGGTAATATAATGATCTGCTTAATTCTTCTGCATATTGATGTAACATCGAACCTGAAATTTCGTCAGGACCATATGCTTTTCCTCTGTCTAATTTACATAACTCTCCCTGAACTTCTTTATCTGATATTTGTATATCTGGTAATATGTGTGGTCATGCATGTTCCATATCATATCTTTCAAAATTATTTCCTTTTGTAAAGACTTATTGGAGGTTTTTAATTAGTGCTTCATAAATATCTTTTGTGTATAGATGATCCCCTCGTCCTAATGGACTGTATTTTATCTTTAACTTCGGTTTTGTTTTGTATGTAGCTGTAATATAGCTTAGGTTGATCACTACTTTTATTTACAATGTCTTCCTCATTCTGTCTTCGAGCGTCCCTCCTTATCTTTGTATAATCATTTTTTTGCCTGTTTATAGGTATTATATGCCCTCTCGCTATTGTGTCTTCTGTATCATTTCCACAGCAAATCTCTTTTTTCTTTTGATTTCTTACATTCTGTATTAAACCATTTCTTTATTTTAATTTCTGTTTGATTGTGCTGAGGGATGTGTGTGTGTGTGTGTGTGTGTGTGTGTGTGTGTGTGTGTGTGTGTGTGTGTGTGTGTTGTCAAATCGGCTATTTTGTAATGTCTCTTTCAATGTGCAAATATCGCAAAACTTGGGGTAATTATGCACGACCTTAAGTGTTTTGTAGTTTGGCAAAGACCACCAAAGTTGCTTAATTTATAAACTCACAAGTAGTCTCTAGCTTGTAATCCTGCTGAGTCTGAGGCACAGTCTGATCTTTCTCATACGGCAGTGTATGTTTTTACTACAATGAGTAATCTCAAAGGGAAGAGGGTGTTCAACTAACTAGACTCATCTGTGAAACCATGCCCCACGTGGAATATAAACCTGATAAACGACATCAAATCAGTTATTGGCACTGGCTTAGAAGGTTTCTAGAAAAGTGTATGTCCCTATGGCCCTGAAACCCTGAATTCTAATAGTCATCATGATTTTAAAAATCCAAGTTGAGAATGGCTGGACCTGGTTCTAGCAATCTGATCTTTATCATTGGACTTGGTCTTCCAGTGATGGTAGGGTTTTTGAGAAGACTAACAAAATTCTTGTAAGTATCCAGCAGAGAGTTCTTAGAAACTGCTGGGTTTTCTTGACTGTGGCATTCTTTATCATTGACCATAGGCATCTTATTGCTACGCTGTATGCAAATCAAAACTGAGTGAATCCGTTCCATCTTGAAAAATTCAAGTATTAGGAATGTGTCTATGAGCATGTTGTGGCAGTTTCGAACTTGTTTGAGGTGCCCACTGCTCAGTGCTTTAAAGGGCCCAGTTGAACAAGTGTGTTACTCGGGAAATGTGTAACATTGGTATTGTCTGATGAATGTGTTGGAGAGAATCCAAGATCAAATGTGGATCAGTGTCACTGGAGATGCTTGCTTCATTTGATGGAAGTTATGCCGCCTGACTGGCGGGGGATCGGAAGCAGTAGAAAATTTAGTCTTGTCTGGCAAGAGTTTCACTGGCAAAGGACAAGAAGAATGCCAGAGAGCTGCTGAGAAGAGGAAGAGTTATTTTCATGTCAGTGGCCTTCGACCTGCTTAGTGAGTCATTTACAAGCTCTGCTTGAGACCCACTTTCCATGTTATGTTTTTTTGGACATCGGATGAATAGCTTTTGTCAGAGACGGGTGAATATAGGGCTCGCTGTGCTGAGAGCTTTGAGCAGCTGTGAATGGCAGATCCTATCCTCCCAGTGGAGAACTTCTTGTGTGTGAGTTCTAATTGCTGTTCCACTAGTTGAGGATGCAATGCCTTCTTTTGATGAAATAGGAAAACAAGGGTAGGATGAAAGTGGTAGGGAAGATGATGTTTGTGGCATCCATGTGGAACTGACCAAAGTTAGGGCAAATCCATGATCTAGGAATTAAATGGTCATTGAAGACATATGGCGAACTAGTGTCTTTTCTGATGATTAGACAAGTGATTTGGTCATCCCCATAAGGACTGGAAAAAGAGACCAACCTAACTGCAGTTATTTTCTTGTGTTACAGTACTCATTGTACCAAGAAATATTCTTGATCACGTGCTCTTGATGTATATCAGGGGCCGTTTGCTGGAGCTTCAGAAGCATGATATATGTTGATTTACTGCCAAGAAACCTAAAAATAACTGGATTCGAGCACCCTCTGTTCTTGTGGAATGTCGTTATGAGTTGTGGCAAGGATTGTTAGCAGCCTTTGTTAATATAAAGAATGGTCTGATTCAGCAAACTGCAAGTCATTATAGGAAATCCTGCAACTCCATATAGTCCCTACAGTCATACTACCGTCCAATGTGTGTGTGTGTGTGTGTGTGTGTGTGTGTGTGTGTGTGTGTGTGTGTGTGTGTGTGTGTGTGTTTTAGGGATTTAATTTGTTTTAAGCAACTTCTTCAGAGAGAGAGAGAGAGAGGTGTGTCCTTGCTACCTCACTTTCCAGTGTTGATCCAAGCAATGAGTTGGAGTCAGTACGGGCTATCATTTGACAATAATATAGATACTAACGTTGGCTTTGCCGACGATGCAGTTAACACAAGCATAGTTAGCCCTAAAACTTCACAATGAGGCAAAACCACTGAGGCTGAAGACCTCTGCTCAAATTCCAAAGTCTAGCCATTAGGTGGCTTGGTGGATGAAACAGCATCAGTTCAGTCACGTGGTGAGGACATAGAGGTCTTAGATTCGCTTATCTTCATAGCTTAAGTCACAGCTGTGGAAAGTCAGATGATGAGATCTCCCCTTGCATTAGGCCGGTTTGTGGTGTTATGGACTCACACAATTCACGTACTCGGAGTTGTTGGTATTTGTGAAGAAAGACACTAATTTTCATCTTCATCGCATTGAAGCTCTCTGCCTTACTTTATGGCTGTGAGAAAGAGCCTTGGGTCAGCAAAATGACTCACTGAGTACTAGGTGTCCCCTCAGGATTGTAACGTATCATTGCTGTGACCAGGTGTATAACAAATGACGACAATGTGAAACTGAGTCAAGGACTATTACCGGTTTATTATGTGAACACAAACTCCAGTTAGAAGGGCTAGTGGCTCGTTGAAGTTGATCCTGCTCACATGTTGCATGAAAGAGTTGATCGGGCTGGAATGACCAAGAGGACGGCCATGAAATTCACGACTAGATCTAGATCATCACTTCTTTAGAGATACTAGGGGTGGAAGACTCACTCCCTGGAAGAATGCATAGAGGAACGCTCATAGATGGATTCAGAAGTCGAACTGGGCTATGCACCCCGCGGAGTTCTTCCTGAGAGAGTGAGTAAGTCATTCTGTAAAATATTTATATAAATAATAGCTACCAACCCTTAGATCTTATTCTCCAGTTTAATCACAGTCACGATGTGATGTAGAGAGGTTCGATCGTTTGATCACAACTCTCCCAGGTAGTGAAAGATAAATCTTACAATTATCACTTCCCCTGTTTTCTGGCCTCTCAAAACCGATCACCACAACTGCTTCTCATCTTTTACACAGGTTCACATTTTATCTTCGCCAACGGAGTTGTAGGAGGTCATACATTCACCCCTGTTTGTCTGTTTGTATGTTTGTCCAAAAGATGCCTCAAAAGTTATTGATGTATTTCAATAAAATTTTGTGGATATATGTGCCATGTGCCAAGGAAGAGTTGATTAAATTTTAGTGGTGATCTGAGTTTGAGTCCCGGTTCAGGATTGTATTTTGTTTGTTTATCCAAAAGATACTTCAAAAACTCTGTGATGGATTTTGTTGATTTTTTTTTGGAAATGTGGGTCATTGGGAAAGGAAGAGTTGATAAAGTTTTGGGGGTGATCTGAGTTGTCAGGTATAGGCGTTGGCGGAGGTATGCACTCACTGGGTGCTAGTTCTGCCTGCGTCTTCAGGAAATTAGGAATCTATATCGCCTTCTCAAAAAAAAAAAAAAAAAACGCACAACTTCTCCATCTCTTGACTACAACCGCTATCTTCCCTCACTGCCCTTCCAAAAATCTTACTTTCTGTAATTTTCTATATCTCTGTAGTAGGAAGACAGCACACAGAGGGCATACCTCCACCAACACTTGTATCAGACGACTTAGATCGCCTCCATAACCAGGTCTTCGTCGGTCCATGACTCACACATCCACAATATTCCAATGAAATCCACCGATATTTTTTCAAGTACCTTGTGGACAAACAAACAAAGAACAGTGCTGAACCCTGGTCCATAACCCACAAATCCACAAAGTTTCATTGAAATCCATTGAAAAAGTATTGGAATATCTTATGGACAAAGAAACAGACAGACAAGCAGGGGTTAATACATAACCTCCTCTAACTCCGTTGGTGGAGGTAATTAAGCCACACCCTCCCGGTTTCCCTACTCCTCTTGTCCTCCCATTTTCGCCTACCCATCACACACTTGACCCACTACGAGCACAACTTGTGCAGTACGTTTGGTAACTATAAAGGTACGTCAGTTTCCCTACGCTTACCTTACTCAGTGTTGCTGCTCCTTTGTCTGTCAGTGATGATAATTAGTTACCTTTGGACTGGACGTAATAATATGTGAATGTGATTGTAAAACTGCAGTTCACTGTATCATCTAAGTATTTTTTTTCATAGGTATTTTTAATGTCACCAAAAAAAAAAAATTTTTTTTTTACATCACATGAATAAAGATTACATCTTGGATCACACATGTGGATGAAAATCACGGAAGATAATAATCAGTAATTTACTACCATTCACAACTGGAGTGTGGAAAAAAGTAAGAGGAAAATGAATGATAATGAAGGGGAAGCAAGCAAATGGAAGATGGGTAAAACACTTTTGACACAGTGAGCCAATATGGTGAAGTTCAGTAATAACACCAGTAAGTATGGATGATTTTATGATGGTTTGGGAAGGATATGCCAAAAGGTTTTGGGACGAACATGATAATAAAGCAAGGAGACTTGACGATCAGTATTCAGTCTCAAGAGGATTTATAGGCAATAACAGCCACAGAGGAATAAGCACACCCAGTGGTAATCAAATTGGTCTTGCATGTCCACATGCACGCACAGTTCTTGCGAACACGAGTAGAGGCCACATCGGGACTTCCGCTCCAAAACATCACAAGAGGAAGAAGAGCACAAAGAAGAAGAAGGAGGAGGAGGAAGAAGAACTTCCACCCGGGGTGGTACCTCCACCAAGACAAACACCAGTGCAGCCGTCAGTGTGGATACACCTCTCAACTGCACCAGCTACAGCCCACCATATTCACCCGTGAGCAAGCAGACAAGGGAACCCAGGCCGATTACGTCATCAACACTATTAGCGAATAATGTAACGTAATGAAATACCTATGAGAGAGAGAGAGAGAGAGAATCAAATCAAAATCAAATCGAGAGTGATAAGAAGCAAAAACTTCAACTACCACTGCTGCAAGAGGAGGAAGAAGCAGGAGCAGCCTATCAGCAGCCCCAGTTCTTTCACCAAATCCAGGGCAGACAGAAGCAACAGGAACACCACCGAGAAGAAGTAGCTGGTCACATCACCAGCAGCCGTCTCCAGCTCTCCATCTGCCGGAATAAGCCCGCGTGACGTCATGAGCCGCCCGATCTGGAAGAACAAGAATACCAACGTCATAGCCACTAACTGGCCACAGCTGTTTTCTTACTTAATCTCTGTACACCCAGCAGTTAACTATAGTAATCTTTCACCTCACTTTTCTATTCCCTGCTTCGAGCTTTGTATACAACCAAAGGTGCAGTTACCGAGGATAGTCGTGTGCAGATTGTACGGCACTTCTGAGCGACTAAGTTGAGTAAAACCTTTCTTAATTTATTCCCGTTGCTAATGAACGATTTTATTCAGATCAAGATAAACAGTTCGGACTGAAGGGTTTAATGTACAGTACACTATTTTAACCACTTCCTCATCGAAAGTCACGCTTAAGTTGAATGAAATCGTCTGGCGCCAGGAAGAATAACTAGAATACATCAACATAAGGACCATAAGCGAGGTACTTTTAGAGGCAGAAGCATCTCCTAGAGCGGTTGATCAGTCAGTTACTCCCTGAGATTCCCTGAAGAACTTAACACTCAAGGGGCTTCTTTCTAGCAAATACCCAGATTGTGATTCACTTTAGCGAAGCTTCTGTCACGAATTCGCGCGATCCTATATCTAAACAAACTCGTGACATTGAACTTTGGTGGGAAACCGCGAATTCTAGTGGAATCCCAGTATCACTCAGTCAACCATCATGTATTCACCCGATCGGGAGTGTTTTCAGAACATTTTTCACTGATTCATAAGTGATCGTCCTTGCACGCGACATTAGCGCTTTCGCTGAGTGATTTATTATGGGCGTGTTTCGCTCACTCTCTTTCCATTAGCTGTTAGCATTTAGCGGCTGGCCTCAGCTCTCACCTCGCTTGTTTGAATTCAGTCAGGATCAGAGCGCCCAGCTTGGAGCAGCTTGTGTACAGCAAGTTCCTGAATCTCCACCTAGCGTGAATCGGCGAGAGGTTCAGCGTGTGTGGCAGCATCCTTCCTCAGCAATGACGCCCAGTTCATCCTGCCTAGCCCCTTTTCTGACCAGTATTTTCCTTTCATTTTTCCTAGGCTTAAGAGTTTAGCTTTTGAGTGAGTGAGTGAGTGTGTTCTTATTTTGAATTCAATTTGAAACATGTAACGTAAATTTAACTCACTGTAATCAATAAATTAACAGTTCTTTTACTTGAGCTTAATGTAATGTAAACTCATGTTTTATTTCTCCACATTAAACTTATTTCACTTATCGCTCCTAGTTTGCATAAACACTTTGCATTATTCATAACTGGTACTTAGGCCATTCCTTTTTATTAACTTATATCCGTTGTGCAACTTGGAGTTAATGCACCAGCAAGAACCTGCTTATCATTCATAGCATTAGTTATTGATTGTCAGGGGTGGAGTCACTTTCTCGTGAGGCTAGCAATACTAACAAACAGCATTTGTGAGTAATTAGCCTCTGCTGTGTACTGCTGAGAAAGTAAATAAATTCTCATCCATAGAGAATCGGCGAAGCCGGCATGAAGTATCAATCATTGCTTGATTCTCACAAGTCAGTTCATTGACCATATTTACAATTAACATTATAAAGTATTCATTCCTTAATACTGCAAATTCTCAAAACCACGTGACAGCTTCATTGGGTCCTGCATCTGCCTAGTGCTTCTGTACCTGTTGAACTTTCTCCTTCCCGCCCTCAGACGATTTATACAACTGAAAAGAGTCTTTTCCAACTGGAAGGATTAAGTATGGCGTTCGCTGTGAGGGTGATGCTATTAGCTAAATAAGATTATCTGGAAGCAGCAACAGTAACATGTAAATGTACATCATTTTAAAGAAAGGTATTAAATGGCTGAGTTGTACTATGAAGTAGGCTAACTGTTTAGTGTACCATTACTTGATAATACCATCTGGTTATGTAGGTTTCAAACAGTATTGTGCTGCTTGCGTATTGTTCAGTTATAGATGGTATTGTTAATGCATTAGCTACTTTGATAATGAACTATAATTAGTATTTTTAAAAGTGAATCGCCAAATGAAAACATACTGCTTGACATGGGAAGCAAAAAATTTGTTATTATAAACTTGCTAGTAAAATGAAAAATATAATCTTCAGGGTAATTCTCGTTTTCAAATTTATTATTATTTCACCACATTATGATAAATACCCTCGGTGACAAGCAAGGATCGAAGCTTAGAGGGTGAAGAGCATGACAGGGTACAACAGGGAAGAAAGGCTGCTGGCTCTCTGAGATCAGTCATAAGAGAGAGAGACAAGTCACATCATGGTAGTGTTGTGATCCTTACTCTAACTTACGAAAATGAAGATCGGGCATTGCTATTACGGTAAAAGTCAAAAGTGGGAGCAGTGGACTTGAGAGAAAGCTCTAAGAGATTGCAGTCGAATGCTGAAGTTTGGCAGAGTGGGCGTGACACTAGCTGGTTGATATGGTAACGCTGTATGAGACACAGTTGAAGAGTAGGAGTTAAATAACTAATACGTAAGATGAGATTTAAGTAGCTGATGTCCAGTATTTAGCATAATCATATGATCGGTGATATTTAAAGAATATATTACTAACTGTTAATGTGCGATATGGACTAGTTATGTTGTTGAGAAATCAACGTCATCAATGCTGGAAGAATCCTGAGTAGAGAATCGGACTCACAGGATTCATTCTCTTGATGCAACTAGCGAGTATTTATGCGGGCACTTTATGAAACATTATAGAACGTTTTCAGCACAAAAAATTAGGTTACAGTACAGTCGGCCTAAGAAGTGACGGCGGAGTATCCAGAAGTTTTCGGTCAGCGACAGTGCACATACCCTTGCTTATATCTCTACGAGGTGAAACCTAATACGTAAAATTGTTATAAAAAACAATAAATCAATGCTAAAGTACCTGTACATTTCAAAACTGTAGGAAGCAGTTCGTTAGTTACGATAATAGGAAATCCTAAACGGAACTAATTGAAATTTCACAACTATCGCTCAGGGACAATCAGGAATAATTTGTGGAGTTCAAGTCTAGTATGGTAACACGCAATAATTTTATACTAGCGTAAGACTGAACAAAAGGGACCTTTAATAAACAATAAAAAATAATTATTATTTATAAAATAATTTCCGTAACAATACTAGGGAATAATTTAAAGTCATTTATTTCCGTTTCCAATGTCTCCATGGACGACGACAGAAAGCGGGAAGGCGGCGCAAGCCAGTAAGCTATTTTAAATGATTCGATCAACACGCACGAAAGGAGATGACATTAACTCAAAGATATGAAGTTATTACACTGCCTTTGGCCAGTTTTCCATCAAGAAAAATCTCTTGATTATTTAATATATGCCAGAGGGCTATCGGTGAAAGAAGTATAAAAAAAAAAGAACCTCGAAATTTCCCTAGAGTCGGAGCTCCTTGGAGTATGCTAACTTCTGTCTTAGTCTGATATCCTCAGTGCATAATCGATTAGCAAGAATAATAAAATGCAGAGGTTCATAAACAAATAATTGAGTTCAAAACTTCCAAATTTGCGTTTTCTGTTCAGCAGGACATTACAGTTTATTTAAAAAGACAGATATTAAGTAAAATGCGTGACTTAAAGAACAGTGCCCCCGAAATATACCATAGTACCCCCGACGACAGGGCAAGCCAAACATAGCTCAGTATGCCCGAGGATGCGCCGACACCCTCACACAGACCCCACGGGGTAGCCGCCACCAGTGACCACCACTCCCGGCAACATCGACATATGTCAGCCCGGGCCGTGCGCCCCTGTGTCACGCAGCCACCACGCCGTCGCCGCCATAGGAGAAGGACACAACCCTCACGGAGTGGAATTGTTGAGTCAGCTACGGGTGGCGTTGTAAAAGACACTCCAGACGGCGCCCCTCTGGTAGAGACGATCTATGGTCACTCCCATCCTCGTGAGACGATCTATGATCGCTCCAAAAGTGCTCCGGTAGAGACGATCTATGGTCGCTCCCATCCTCGTGAGACGATCCATGGTCGCTCCGAAAGTGCTCCGGTAGAGACGATCTATGGTCGCTCCCATCCTCGTGAGACGATCCATGGTCGCTCTGAAAGTGCTCCGGTAGAGATGATCTATGGTCGCTCCCATCCTCGTGAGACGATCTATGGTCGCTCCGAAAGTGCTCCGGTAGAGACAATCTGTGGTCGCTCCCATCCTCGTGAGATGATCCATGGTCACTCCGAAAGTGCTCCGGTAGAGACGATCTATGGTCGCTCCCATCCTCATGAGATGATCCATGGTCGCTCCGAAAGCGCTCCGGTAGAGACGATCTATGGTCGCTCCCATCCTCATGAGACGATCTATGGTCGCTCCGAAAGTGCTCCGGTAGAGACGATCTATGGTCGCTCCCATCCTTGTGAGACGATCTATGATCACTCCGAGAGTGTCTTGGTAGAGATGACCTATTGTCGCTCCCTTCCTCGTGAGACGATCTATTGTCGCTCCGAGGGTGTGCAGAGAGAGGTAGGGAGAGAGACGTCCCTACGGCAGGAGACTAGAGCCCAGGCTTCCTGTCCCAGAGTGACCCAGACAGGCTTCACAGCCTCCCCTGGTCTCTGTTCCCTACGCCTGGCTCAAGAGCAGACGCACCTGATGGATCCCAGTGGAAGTCGCTGCCTCAGCCCTCCTCTGTCGGCGCCCCTAGACGCTGGAGACCGCAGCCCGCAGTCTCTCTCGGTTCTTCCCAGGACACCCGGGCGCGATCTCCCTATGCACCCCCACAACGCCGTAAGGCCCTCACGACAGGCCGGAACTTATCACAGAGGTTCCTGGAGCTATTTGGCCCCAGTCCTGAGGGCCACACTCCTGAGCCCAGCCCGGAAGTCACAGGTAGCCCAGGATGCGAGAGGACGCCCTTACGAGTTATCCCGTGCCCTCTCGGCACGCCTCGCATTGGCGGTGCCCTTAGCCCGGCAGGATCGCCAACGACATGTTCCTGCCTATCCCCCTGATGAATACGTGTGATACTGTAGAACGAGTGATTTAGGTTAAGTGTGATTTCCCCTAATGTAAGTATTGTGCAGTGATTTCATATAGTGAATATCGGGGTAAATAAGACCACAGTGAGACGCTAAAGGACGAGTGTGTGGAACAAGATCTGATGTACTATGCTTATGAGTGACATCCCTGTTATACAATTAGTAAGCCTGTGCCGCCTGGAGATTCCCCTATAAAGACATACCCCATTACTGTGAAGGAATATTGTGGATGGGTGTATTAATGATATTCTCTCCCTCCCCCTTGCTACCCATAAATCTTGTTTATCACCCTCTCTCACTCCAATATCCCGAGTAAGTGTAAATCAAGAAGAAAATCAATTACCAAATTCCCTCAGCTAGTGGAAACCATATAAACTTCATGGCTAATATCTGCCGTTCTCCAGTATTACCATAACTTTCCCCTAGCTGTCACAAGTCACTCCCCGCACCTCCCCTATCTCCTACTCGTGAGACTCAACCCCCCTCCCGCGCCCCCGCGTGCGCCTATATTTACTGCACTCCTGATACACTAGGATTGATTGTGTTGTCATTACTATCAAAGAAGCAAGTATCCTGCGAGATACACATATCCTTGATAAGGTTTTATATTGCTATGTATTGTGCTGTAATATCTGCTTATTTGTCCTGTGTCTGATTGTGGTAATATTCGTGTAAAGGCTGTTGCCTAGAGTTTTTGTGTCCTGCCTTTTTTTATTGCACTAAGCTCCTGTCTCGAAAGAGGACCCCGCTCCACGTTAGGTGAAATAGGAACGAGAAGTCGAGCCTAATTTCACCTAGCATTACACTGGTGGCCAGCGGTGGTTCTAGACCCGGGCGTAAAAGAGAGGTAATCAGGAAATATTTGGCAAAATGGCAACTAAACCGCACGTTCAGTTACCCAAGTTTGACCCCGACCAGTATGATATGCACACATATTTGGCAATAATTAAACCCTTACTGGATATTGGCTTTGAAAATGACCAACAAAAAATTGCAGTCACACTACCACTATTGGGTAAAGCGGCGGCGAACATAGCGCCGAAAATCGTCCCAGAACTCACCTGGCAGAACTTTACGAAGTTCACTGTACAAGCTATCACCCCATCATTAGGGAAAGTAGTGGCTCTATCCAAATTGGACAGTTTTTCATTCGACAGGGATTTAGATAATACCCTGATACAGGCAAGATGCCTGGTTACTGCTGCCTACCCTGAGGCAGATGAGGAAACCCGGGATCAGCATACATTTAATACTCTGCTCGGAGTACTCCCAAGTGTTGTGAAACAACACTTCACTATCCATGACCCAACAGGAGACATGGATAGAGATATACAGGTGATGCGGCGCCTCCTGACCGCCTGCCCTTCTCCACAACAAATTAATGTTGTTAAGAAATTCCCCACCCGACCCCCGGCTACCCCAGCCACACCATGTCCACCTCTGCCTCACACCAGCCCGACCCCGATGCCTAGCCCGCCCAGGGCACACCCCTCCCGTCGGCGCCCCGCCCCGCAAGAAAACCCGAACCTAATTCTTATCAACCTGTGGGAATTCACAGCCTGCAACTCCCGCTGCCCCCTTCATGACATACGGGACCAGCTTAAAGCTGCTCGCCGCAGAATCACAGCCCCAGGTTCGCGTAAAGTGTCCGCCTTGGAAGGCGAGGCCCCAGGGGATGAGCTGACGCCTGTGGACGAGCCCCATCCAGGAAAATTAGAGCAGGAACAGGAGAACAAAAGCCTTAGCCAGCTGGATTTTTAGGCCCGCCCCCGCACCAACCCACGGTGGCGGGGGCCATTACCCCTAAGAATCGCCCCCCAGTATACCAAAAGATGAAAATAAACGGCGTGAAGGCCAGACTACTAGTCGATACGGGAGCGGCCAGGTCCTGCCTTTACAGCCACTATTTCTCCCGCTACAAATCGCGGTTTGGCCCACTCCGCCCTACTACCACTCACCTTGTGGACGCAGGGGATGGCCCCCTGCCCATCCGTGGGGAAACTCGGGCCCTACGGGTCGACACCCACCAGCCAGTGTTCACCCAACATCCATTCATCATTTTTTATTCCTCCTGCCGGAGTTATGACGGGTATTTAGGGCTAGACTTTCTCCAAAAACTCGGAGCCACGATCGACTGTCGCCACTGACAACTCCAGTTCCGCCCCCCACCCCTTTCCACCCCAGCCGTTTGCACATGCACGCCGCGGCCCCGGCCAGAGGATTCGCCCTCTTCCTCCCCCTGGTGCCCCCCTTCTTCCCCCCTTTTTCCACCCTCCTCTCCTCCCCATCCCGTGCCTTTCCACCCCACTCCTGTCCCCTCTTTCCCTGCCACCATCTCCGCCGCTGTTACCATCCCCTCACCATGAGGCGTGGGTGCCCCTTAACCCTTTAACCGCGGGCATTGTTTTGCCCCGACTGGCCTCTCCCACGGGGGTTTCGACCAAAATGTAAACAAAGTTTAAACCTTTATAACTCTACACAGAATAAATCTAGAGCGAAAAATAAGGTACCATTAGATAGTACTAACCTTCGGCTTTGCAATGATGTAGGTTTCATGATTTCGTTGACTATCACTGGATGGGCAGTGCCATTAGAAGTGAGCGATCTAAAATCACTATTTTTCGCTCACACACCATTACCTTCGCTCATACACCATTACCAAATGCCAACCTCATTCTGATAATAATACTATAAACGTATATGAACACTGCATATACGATAAACACCCACTCTATGTTCACTGAGGCAGGTAAAAGGCACTGTAATTACCCGCACTTCACTGCCACATCAGCGGTGTTGTAATCACTATTTTTGGCTCACACACCATTACCAAATGCCAACCTCATTCTGATAATAATACTATAAACATATATGAACACTGCACATACGATAAACATCCACTCTGTGTTCACTGAGGCAGGTAAAAGGCACTGTAATTGCCCGCACTTCACTGCCATATCAGCGGTGTTGTAATCACTATTTTTCGCTCACACACCATTACCAAATGCCAACCTCATTATGATAATAATACTATAAACATATATGAACACTGCACATACGATAAACACCCACTCTGTGTTCACTGAGGCAGGTAAAAGGCACTGTAATTGCCCGCACTTCACTGCCATATCAGCGGTGTTGTAATCACTATTTTTCGCTCACACACCATTATCAAATGCCAACCTCATTCTGATAATAATACTATAAACATATATGAACACTGCATATACGATAAACACCCACTCTGTGTTCACTGAGGCAGGTAAAAGGCACTGTAATTGCCTGCACTTCACTGCCACATCAGCAGTGTTCTCACTCACACAGCTGGACAGATACTGATGCGTGTTTGGTCCGGGGTGGGGTGGGGGGCCCAGGGGGTGGGAGGTGGGGCCCCAGTGGGGGGAAGAGGGAGGTGGGGGTCGGCTGGAGTGAAAGAACTTAATAGCTACTCTCCCTTGAAACAATTGGCGCACGGAAAAAACGCGGGGTATTCAAAATATTCACAAACATTCGAGAATGACACCCGCGGTTTGGTCCAGTTTTTGCGATGTCATTCTGGAATGACACCCGCGATTAAAGGGTTAACAGGCCCTCAGGTCCATCCGTTTTGTTCTCCCCCCTTCTCCCCTCCGGACCCCTTTCTGCCTGCCTTGTGTCCCCCACCTTCCTCCCTCCCCACCACGCCGCCATCCGCATCACCAATCTCGCCCCGTCCCCTCTCACCCTTCCCAAAGGGCTTATCATCAGAGAGATGGAGGAAGCCGAGCCCTGTGCCCCATCCTCCTCCCACCTCCCCACCCCTCTACCCCCCATCCCTGACCATCTCTCCAACCAGCAGTCAGACACCTTACACCGCCTCCTCCTGGATTTCCAGGATTTGTTTGCGACAGGACCAGCAGATATAGGGCACGTACCTGTCGCACGAAATCCATACAACAGGCCCACCTATACGACAACCTTCCCGATGCAAGAACCCCCGACAGAGAGAAGAGGAGGACCGCCAGGTGCGTGAAATGGAAGAGGCAGGTGTTATCTCCCCCTCCACCAGCCCGTGGTCCTCCCCCGTCGTTCTAGTAAAAAAGAAAGACGGCACGATGCGATTTTGCATCGACTACCGCCGTGTCAATGACGCCACCATTAAAGATGCCACCCCCCTCCCCCACATTGACGATTCCCTAGACTCCCTCTATGGGGCATCTTGGTTTTCTACCCTCGACCTCCAGTCTGGATACTGGCAGGTCCCCGTCCACCCGGACCATTGAGGCAAGACGGCCTTTTCCACCAGTAATGGCAAACATTACGAATTCAATGTTCTGCCATTCGGCCTCTGCAACGCCCCTGCCACTTTCTCCAGACTAATAGAATCTGTCTTGAGAGGCCTCACTTGGGAATTATGTTTAGCTTATCTCAACGACGTCATTGTTTTTAGCAAGACCTGGGCCGACCACTTGCAGCGCCTCCATCAAGTTTTCACCAGAATTCGCCAGGCAGGCCTCAAGCTACATCCTTCTAAATGTGTCCTGGCCGCTAAGACTGTCTCGTTCCTAGGACATACTATTTCCCAAGCAGGAATTTCCCCAGATCCCGACAAGCTCCTTGCCATAGCGGACATACCACCTCCGTAGGATGTCCACGGCGTCCGCGCCTTCCTGGGACTCACGTCCTATTACCGTCGCTTCGCGAAGGGATTCGCGCAGATCGCTAAGCCTCTTCACGACTTGACACGAAAAGGGGAACCTTTCCTCTGGACCGAGGACCGGCAAGCTGCTTTTCAACAGCTAAAAGACAAGCTTGTCTCTGCCCCCATCGTGGCCTTCCCCGACTATGCCCTCCCTTTTCGCCTCTACACGGATGTATCCCTTACCACGATAGGCGCTGTCCTAGCCCAGGTACAGGCCGGCTGGGAACACATCATTGCCTGTGCCAGTCGCACTCTGAACCCAGCCGAAAAAAATTATGCTGCCACCAAGCGAGAATGCCTCAGCATAATCTGGGCCCTCCAATATTTTAGGGCTTATCTTTCCGGGACCCAAGTCACGATAATCACCGACCACCAATCACTCCAGTGGTTGCGCCAATCAGACTCCCATAATGCCCAACTCGTCCGGTGGCGTGACACCCTAGAGGAGTTTCAGTACGAGATTTCATACAGACCCGGAAAGCTCCACACCAATGCAGATGCCATCTCCCGCCTCCCCATCCACACGGTACAACTGGACCCCGACCTCCTACAACTCTGGCCCCACAAGGAACGGCCCCCCCTGGATCCCTGCTCACCTATTCCCCAAGCTGTGCTGACAGGGTGACCACCTTCTAACCCCGTCCGGACACATCTTCTTGACCCCCGATGAGGCACGTGACACCCTGCGCCACCTACATGCCCACAACGGCATCCACTTGGGCACCAAAAAATTACTACAGGTGTTCAATGATATTTACTGGGCCCCAAATCACTCCACACTCGCCAAGGAAATTATCCAGACTTGCCGCGCCTGCGCGCTTGGAAAAGATATCACCCGGACCTCCGGGCCATCAGGCCATATCACCGCCCACAAGCCATGGCAACTCCTGGCAATCGACGTAGTACGCCCTCTTCCCCCTAAATCTGGATATAAATACGTGGTCACTTTTGTAGACACGTACTCCAAATACGTAGTAGCCTGCCCAGCTAAGGAACATCATGCCGTCGCTGTCGCTGATGCCCTGCTCCGACACGTGTTCCCTTACTTTGGCATTCCCCAAGCCATCCATTCCGATAATGCCCCCGGGTTCTCCGGAAAAGTCTGGGAAGAACTAGCCAGGATTTTCGGGTATAAGATCTCCCACTCCTCACCATACTGGCCACAAGGGAACGCGGTATGTGAACATAGCCATCGTACTCTTATCAATCAGCTACGCACCAGAATCGAGGCTACAAAAGACGACGATTGGCCGGCACATGTAAAAATTGTCCAATGGGGCATGAATTCGTGCCCCCGAGAAGACGGGGTTTCCCTCCACGAAAGAATCTTTGGAGAAACTCCCCTCCTACTAACCCTACGCCATCACCTGCAACCGCCTGCTTCCGCTCCCATTACAGACCCGCTACATCTGCTAAAAGGGCGGATATACCACCTGCAAAAGAACCTAGACCTTCGACCCGACACAGCCTCCAACCCTTTCAACCTGGGTGACACAGTCGTCATCGCCCAACTTCCCACTCCCCACAAGCTCACCCCCCGTTTCACGGGGCCCCACACAATCACCAAAGTCCCCAACCCATACCAAGTAGTCGTAGACTATCACGGCACTCCCCATACCCTCCGCAACCGTCACGTGCGGCCTTTCCGCACGCCCACCTCCCCCGCTCCGGCCCCACACCCCCAGCCCCCTCCGGCCCCCGCACCATCCTCTACAGTCACATATGAATGCTATGTTTCCTCCTCATCCTCCCACTCCGCCCCCCCCTACCATCTCCACCTCCCCGGCCACCACCACCCCCAGCACCTCTCTCACCCTCACCCTCACCCCTTCCCTCCATGGCCCACCCCTCAACACCCACTCCCACCTCTTCCACCCATGCCACCACACCCTCACACAACCCACTACCACCCCCCTCCCCCACCCACCATCTGTACACCCACTCCGCCAACACCGCGCCCCACCGCGCCCACAACACACAAAACAACCCGCCCATCCCATACGCCCACTTCTTCCCCCACCCCGACCCTCAAGACCACCACCACCTGCTCGGGCCGCCTCTCACACCCGCCCGCCCGATACACACACACCCCTCCACGACTTCACACCATCAAGCTACATCAGGCAAAAATCCCCTCTACCTGTACTCCCCAGAGACTCAATGCCGCATTACCACGGCACAAAACCCGGCCCTTACCCGCAGTATCAAGCATTCAGCCCCCAACCACACCGACAGCCACACCAAGCAAGATGAGAGTGAAGCGGGCCGTATGGGCACCTACCCTTGGCAGGAACCACAGACTCTGCGGGCCACACCACCTGCTAAACCTCCTCCAGTCTACCACCACCACCTCCACACTCTTCCTCACCTGTGACCCAGCACAAGAAGAGAACCCCTACACTGTCGCCTGGCAAACTGCGCTGCAACACCTCCAGCCCGTGTACACCACCTTCAACACACAAGCGTTCCACCTCCAGCCACGAGGACGTGACTTTTTACATGGGGAGAGTGGTAAAATGCGTGACTTAAAGAACAGTGCCCCCGAAATATACCATAGTACCCCCGATGACAGGGCAAGCCAAAAACAGCTCAGTATGCCCGAGGATGCGCTGACACCCCCACATGGACCCCACGGGGTAGCCGCCACCAGTCACCACCACTCCCGGCAACAGCGACATATGTCAGCCCGGGCCGTGCGCCCGTGTCTCGCGGCCACCACACCGTCGCCGCCGTAGGAGGACACTACCCTCACGGAGTGGAATTATTGAGTCAGCTAGGGGTGGAGTTGTAAAAGACACTCCAGACAGCGCCCCTATGGTAGAGACGATCTATGGTCGCTCCCATCCTCGTGAGACGATCTATGGTCGCTCCCATCCTCGTGAGACGATCTATGGTCACTCCAAAAGTGCTCCGGTAGAGACGATCTATGGTCGCCCCCATCCTCGTGAGACGATCTATGGTCGCTCCGAAAGTGTTCCGGTAGAGACGATCTATGGTCGCTCCCATCCTCGTGAGACGATCTATGGTCGATCCGAAAGTGCTCCGGTAGAGACGATCTATGGTCGCCCCCATCCTCGTGAGACGATCTATGGTCGCTCCGAAAGTGTTCCGGTAGAGACGATCTATGGTCGCTCCCATCCTCGTGAGACGATCTATGGTCGATCCGAAAGTGCTCCGGTAGAGATGATCTATGGACGCTCCCATCCTCGTGAGACGATCTATGGTCGCTCCGAAAGTGCTCCGGTAGAGACGATCTATGGTCGCTCCCATCCTCGTGAGACGATCTATGGTCGCTCCAAGAGTGTCTTGGTAGAGACGACCTATTGTCGCTCCCTTCCTCATGAGACGATCTATTGTCGCTCCGAGGGTGTGCAGAGAGAGGTAAGGAGAGAGACGTCCCTACGGCAGGAGACTAGAACCCAGGCTTCCTGTCCCAGAGTGACCCAGACAGGCCTCACAGCCTCCCCTGGTCTCTGTTCCCTACGCCTGGCTCTAGAGCAAATGCACCTGACGGACCCCAGTGGAAGTCGCTGCCGCAGCCCTCCTCTGTCGGCGCCCCTAGACGCTGGAGACCGCAGCCCGCAGTCTCTCTCGGTTCTCCCCAGGACACCCGGGCGCGATCTCCCTACGCCCCCACGACGCCGTAAGGCCCTCATGACAGGCCGGGACTTATCACAGAGGTTCCTGGAGCTATTCGGCCCCAGTCCCGAGGGCCACACACCTGAGCCCAGCCCGGAAGCCACAGGTAGCCCAGGACGCGAGAGGACGCCCTTACGAGTTATCCCGTGCCCTCTCGGCACGCCTCGCATTGGCGGTGCCCTTAGCCCGGCAGGATCGCCGACGACTTGTTCCTGCCTATCACCCTGATGAATACGTGTGATACTGTAGTACGAGTGATTTAGGTTAAGTGTGATTTCCCCTAATGTAAGTATTGTGCAGTGATTTCATATAGTGAATATCGGGGTAAATAAGACCACAGTGAGAAGCTAAAGGACGAGTGTGTGGAACAAGATCTGATGTACTATGCTTATGAGTGACATCCCTGTTATACAATTAGTAAGCCTGTGCCGCCTGGAGATTCCCCTATAAAGACATACCCCATTACCGTGAAGGAATATTGTGAAAGGAAGTATTAATGGTATTCTCTCCCTCCCCCACGCTACCCATAAATCTTGTTTATCACCCTCTCTCACTCCAATATCCCTAGTAAGTGTAAATCAAGAAGAAAATCAATTACCAAAGTCCCTCGGCTAGTGGAAACCATATAAACTTCACGGCTTATATCTGCCGTTCTCCAGTATTACCATAACTTTCCCCTAGCCGTCACAAGTCATTCCCCGCACCTCCCCTATCTCCTCCTCGTGAGACTCAACCCCCCTCCAGCGCCCCCGCGCGCGCCTATATTTACTGCACTCCTGATACACTAGGATTGATTGTGTTGTCATTACTATCAGAGAAGCAAGTATCCTGCGAGATACATATATCCTAGATAAGGTTTTATATTGCTATGTATTGTGCTGTAATATCTGCTGATTTGTCCTGTGTCTGATTGTGGTAATATACGTGTAAAGGTTGTTGCCTAGAGTTTTTGTGTCCTGCCTCTCTTTATTGCACTAAGCTCCGGTCTCGAAAGAGGACCCCGCTCCACGTTAGGTGAAATAGGAACGAGAAGTCGAGCCTAATTTCACCTAGCATTACATTAAGGTTAAAAGATGGAGTAAAGAGTGCGTGCTTTTGCATTGCAAGAGTTTATGAACTCATGTTTTGGTCCTGTTTATTGCCTAGTGTAAGAGAAAAAGACAGAATCTGTCATACCTCCTTACAAGTAAAAATAATTTTGCATCAATTGGAAATAAAGTAGCTAATTATAATTATTATTGGCGAGAGGAAGACGGAATAAAAGGCAGTACGGTCTTGCTGCTACCGCAGGTAGGGCATCATTACGAATAATAATTTCATTGTTAAGGCATCCTTATTGTTGCTGTATCATCACCATAGCATTTGAAAATAAGGTAGTGTATTGCAGTCACAAGAATTTTCCTTAACTGGTCTTCAAAACTAGAGCATCTGTATTTGAAAACAAGGGAAACTCCGCGCGCGGAGTAATACATTTCACATTCATTCATATCGGGAAAGGTAACTATATATGTGTTAACTTCTAATATATCACTGCCTCCTGTTATCCATTTTACATCATTCTTAGCGTGATATATATTTTATTTGATATGACATGATGAAGGCATTGAATATTTACCTTATATTCACTGTTTCATTGAACATATGGCACTGCAGAGTGACCGAAGCAATCTGAAACTCTGCCATCACTTCTTGGGGCGACTGTACAAGCGTGAAAATGTTTTTGGTATTAACACTATTGCTGAGCGAGCTATATTGTTACTGAGTTAACATTAACAATATATTAAATGTCTCACGAAATATGACCTCCGAACAAAATTTGTATCCCATGTGCGTTTCATATTCAGTAACATAAGTAAGATGGTAATGGCGGACAGGTGAGTGTGGGGTGGGGAGGGGTGAGCATGGAGAAAAAAAATACTGTGGGTATGAGAAAGGGGTTGATATGTTACAAGCTGGTATACCGGTTGTAGTTGTTGTTGTTGTTGTTGTTGTTGCTTAATCTCGGTCCGTTTGATCAAGCAGATTCCACGATGAGTGTGGTGTACGGATATACAAATAACTTAAAATTATATTTTTTGGACAGTGAGTTAAAGTGTGTGGAAGAAAGGAGGATATAGTGAGGGGGAAAAAGGAGAGGAGTCAGGGTCGGTGGTGGAAGGAAGAGTGAGTTAGATCCTGACATAACGTTGATATGTTGCATGTTCATTTTGACTAATGACAATAAAATGTTCACCAGTACTGTTTATATATCCAAACGATGCCGACTATAATTCTCTGTACGAGGACTGTATCAGAATCAGGAATAAATGGCTATAATAAATGTCGTAAAAAGCAATGGAGAGAACATTTAACCAATGGTGGGGGTTGGCGGAGGAAGGAAAGGAGCACGGGGGAGGAAGGCAAGCAGGACGGGGGAGGGAGAAGTAATGAAGACACATGAGAAGAAAGAGGCGGAATATATAAATGTTATGTAGCTCGAAGTAAATGATGTTGGTTCACCACAACAATGATGATTAATTCCTCTTACTAACAATGCTATTGATTAATAATCAGTCACAGCGCAGCATGTAAAACGAAGTTCATCTGACACCTTTAATTTTATTCTTCATAATCACCTGGTGGACATTAACTTCTCGACATTTTTAGTGATAAATTATGACTGCAGACTGTGATGGGAAGAAGATAAAAAGACTGAGTGAGAGGGAGGGAGCTGAATTAAAACAAGATAACCGCGAAACACACACTGCAAATACAATATATATTCCTTTAGGGTGTAAGCTGGCCTCGGAATGACTGTTGTTTGGTATATCTATGTTAATGCTGAAATCATTATTTATAATATTTTATATGATACATTGCGGCAACGTTTTGCATTATAGGCCTTACTAAATCCTTAATCCACGTATGCCACACATTCCTCAAAACATAATTTCTTCTATTCGACATTAATACCGTCATAAAACAATTTATTCTAACATTATCTCCAATAACAAATATCCAAAAATTATATTTGTTACTTAGACCATACCAGTCAATTCTCTTTCGTACAATGTTCCCAAATCACCAAACCTGCACCACGAAAGCTGCCGACTGAACCTTGAGATGGCTTTGCTATGTGAAGCGAAATGAATATGAGAAACAGACTGGGAATGTATTTGTGAGTGTGATGACAGGGAGAGTTGGAGACCGTGGATGAGAGGGAGAGTATGGTTGAGAGGCATATGATAGGGGCGTGTTAGTTTGGGAGATGGCAGCCTAATGGTGGAGAAGATGCCATGGAGGCAGTTCCTTTGTCTAACTATAGATAAATTAGCAAGAAATGTTAATAAACAATGTAATTCTCTTACTAGTGGCTAATAATAGGCTACCTCATGTTGAAACATCAAACTCTGCAGCATCTGATGACCCATCAATGCATTAATGCATTGTTATACTCCTCCATGGCAGTGCGGTTTAACCTCCCTAGTTGTATAGGATTCCCCGTGCATGATGCAACAGTTCGCCGAATTGCCAACTGTGAAGTGCTTGAATCTACTTTATATGAAATTACATCAAACTCTGTGCATTTGTTTCGTCACTAATTGCCGAGATAGAACTCCCTGCTTGTTTCTGCGTCCCTCTAAATCAGCAAAAATTTTGGAAAAGACTTCTTTTCGATGTATATATTTTTAGATATTTAGTGCTGTCGAGACCTGGACCTTCAAGTACAGTCATGCAGCAAGACTTTCTGATTTGTGCATGACATTAAATCTGTAGCTGATGTGTAATAAGTGCACACATTATATGGGCACACAAAGCCATGCATCGACCCAATCATTAAGAAGGTTTTTGTTTATTCCATTTGGCAACTTCGGGAGGATTTTAGGGGACATCTTCATTTTCAAGCGGTAAGAAATTTTACAAGGATTAACTTAAGAATTGACCTCATTGTGGACATTTTAATAAAACCCAAAGTAAAACTACAATTTGATCACATCACATATCTGTAAACACAAAATAAGGCACAGGGCACGTCTCTTTTTCCCAGTTGTGTTGGACACATCACTACTCTGCAGCACGTTTTCTTGACACAAAATTTATCTGCTCCATACTAGCAACCTAAAATGAACCAACCTTTGCTTATCTGCTTCGGGACAAAACCCCTCTCAAGTATTTCACTCTGCTCTTTGTTAACAGATTCTTAACTATGTGCAGTCACTTGGTTTGCAAGACAGATCATCCACAACATATTTTTATCCTGACGATAAGAAGACAGATATAATTTCAAAATTTCATTCTTTTTTTCTGAGAATCAAAACATATTAATATAAATCTACTAGCTGGAATTAGGCAGCATAACAGTAGAATTCAATGCTCTCATGTTTAAACTTGCGGGAGTTAATAACGTCACCCGATGACTCTTGACGCAGCCTCATTAAGGCCTCATTATTGCCGACGCAGGGTTTAAAATGCCGTGTTTCTTCCTGGAAGCTAGTCAGTGTGTTAGTTCGAAATGAATTCACTCCAGGAAGACTAATTCTGTCATTTAATATAATATTATCTTTCTTATCCCATGGGCATCTGATGTATATTAATAGTTTGTGCATATCATTTTAACACTTTCATAACTCCTTTTGATTAACTGCCTACTGTCAAACAATTTCAGACAGCTAAGAATAAAGTTCTCGTAGTGGAAAATGTCAGGAGTTCGTTTCTATCCACTTCATAACCTTAGATCTCTCCTAAGATTATCATAATAATCTGTGGAATCAGACATAGAATATAAAATGTGTCATCATCTTGAAGATGTTAGCAGTTGTGGTTGGGACTGATGGACTATTGACAAATGACATGCTGTGGTTGCATCCATTCTGTTACCCTGAAAGGTGGATGAGTGACATTGCTATTTTTTGCAAATTTTGGAACAAGACTCTGCCCGACTTCTTTGTGTATAGCGCAAAAAAACTCGGACTGTCTCCCAGTTCCCCAGATGCATGACAGTCTGCCAAGTATACAAACCAAATTACAACAAACCTTGATAAACTAAACAACCGAGGTTATGCTGCCGCCATGGTTTATTTTTGTCTAGTTGACGCTTTTTTTACTCTTTGATTCAAGTGGCGTTTATTATTTATTCCTACTACCTTCACATGACTATTCAGCTTGAGGGAAGCCTTACGTACTGAAGGGGTAAGTGAATGATACTTAACTCCAGCACGAAAAGTCTCGATTGAGCTTAATATAACTGCCTAAAGAAAACAATAATATAATGAAAAAGTATGCAATGGCAGTAAATTGTTGAAAGGAATTATTATGACCTATATGAATTCGACTGACGCCAGAAGGTCTTCAATGCCAGGTGATCGAACTTTTCTGAGTTCTGAAGTGCCACCAAGGCCACGGGTGGGCAGTGTTAACTCTGAACTCTGTGCGAACCATAGCTAAGAGAAAAATTATTGTGACAACAGCTTTCCGTGCAAAAAGTGAGTATTGGGAGCTATAAAACTGAGTAGAGATGATCCTGTGTGCTACGTGAAGAGTCTAAGAATACTTAAAAGTCTGAATAATTTGTTGTGTTGTACAATGGTATTTGTATTGACAGAGTAAGTAAATCTAGCAAGGCACAATGAATAGCAGGTTTTCTTGAAGGGAACACACAATTGCTATCCTGCTCAGTTCATCAGTGAACCCAAGAAAGTTTACATTATTGCTGGTTATATATTTCTAACCGGTAAGTAAACTGTAGGCAACACTTTTCCAGGCATTGCACATGTTTTTACTCTGGACTACCGTTAAACTCTTAAATTACTGGATGACAGAGTTGAGTATAATTTGATAATGTGTCTATAGAATGAGAATCTGGGTAAACTATAATCATAAGATGAAATTATGTTTATTGCGGAGAGGATTCAGGTCATCCAAAAAATGATACATGCTCGGAGCATATAGAATATCCCCTTAACTTGAAGCACTTTTTTCCGTCCGCTCATTGGAGTCGGTTAACTTTGTACATTCTGTCTTCAGTCAGATGTCTACCTTTTTTTTTTTTTTTTTACATTTTGTCCTTGCCTTTATCTGTGCTAAGACTTGATAATTTTCTTAATTGCTAAGAAATCACTGTTCTAATTCAATGCATTTTTATTGCTAAGAAAAAAAATGTTCCAGTGAAATAAGTCTTTCCAATCACTCTTCAAAATTTCATTCACACACACACACACACACACACACACACACACACACACACACACACACACACACACACACACACACACACACACACACAAAACCATTCCTTTCTGCTCCGTGAATTGTTTTTGTATTCCCCTTTCCACTCCCTATGTATTCCAAGCATTTTCTTGGTTACGTATTGTATTCCGTCACTCCAGTCATTTGCCTGCCCAGTCACCTACAAACGTTGTCTTAGATTCTTTCGATGCAAACACTAATCAACGGGGTCAGCATCTCACCCATAATCACTTTTCCACTCAGCAAGCCACCTTCATCAAGTGCTGAGGATGCAGGGAGGAACGAGGACAAATGGGTCTGACTTATGACTTAATGAAGAGACGAAGCCATTACTCAGATGTGGCAGCAGGAGGCGGAAGGAGGTGGGAGGGTGAGAGATGAATAGAGGAGGGGAAGCGAGAGCAAGATTCATAACAAACGGAAGGGGAGAGAGAGAGAGAGAGAGAGAGAGAGAGAGAATTACCTGGGAGTGTATAGGGAAGCACAGATAACAGGATGCTTGTTAGTCCATTCCGAGGTTGTCTGCTGGATAAAATGCTAATTTTACAGAAAACCTAACCAGCGAGCAAGAGAAAATGATAGCAAAGAAGGTGTCCAACGGCCACCACACAGTTCGGTAAAACAGGCAGGAAAAAGGTTTAAAAAAACATGCTTGTTAGAAACAAGCATGGAAATTTTATTGGAGAAGCAGATTAGGAAAGACTATCCACTATATAACATCTGTTTTACAGATCTGTCAAAGAAAAAGAGCACATAGTCACCGAATGTTAAACAAACGTCCCACATGCGTCAGCGCACTAGTACACTTCAACCTGGAAATAAAGAAGACCCAGTTAGTTATAGTCTATAGTCCCTAAATATTTGGCCAGCTGAAATCTAAACGTATCAATTGTCTTTGCACTAACTACTGTTGCTGGTAACCTATTCCGTTGATCAACTACGCTAACGTTAAAGTAACTTGTCCCTATAATTATCAGTGTTGCATCTCTTGCTTTTGAGCTTCATTCTGCATTTCGAAGAGATTATCATATCTAACATCGCCAAATTCTTTGATAATATTATTTACGTCTATTAGATATCCTCTGAGTCGTCACTTTTTTAGAGAGAACATATTTAGGTTCTTTAGTCGCTCTTTATAGGCTAATATTCGTAGTGATGGGATTTTTTGTGTGTGCCCCCCCCCCATTTTATGTTAATATGTTTCTTTGATAGCCATTTTTCATCATTAGCGTAGATCAACCATTAAAGCTCACTTTTTGAGTGCCTGGCGAGCGAATGAATGCCATGTTGTCACAGTTTCCCTCTGATATAAGATTATAGGCTGAATGTCCGATTTTTAACCGCAAAAGTTACTGCAATAAAAGACAGTGTTATTCTTGCTATATGGCCTGCCCACCTCCATTTCTGTTCTTTTATAACTTCTATAATATCTTTGACTTTAGTCTGCTCTCTCACCCAAGTTGACATTTTCCTGTCTCTTAAGTATATTCCCAACATTGACCTTTCCATTGCTCTCTGAGAACGGATTAATGTATTTTCCATTGATTTTGTCAGTTTCCAGGTCTCACAACCATACGTCATAGCTGGAATTATACATTCGTTATATACTTTTTGTTTCATACAAACTGGCAAGCTACTTTTCATAATGTCTCTATGTTTACCGAAAGCTTTCCATCCAATTGTAATGCGTCTTTTTATTTCGCTATCATTATCTTCCGTTAATTTTAGTATTTGTCCCAAGTAGTTGTACTCCTTAACTTCATCAAGAATTTCATCACTTATTCTGATAACGCTCTTTGGTGTTTATGGATTAAACAATACTTTAGTTTTACTTCGGTTCATCTTCAGTCCTACTTTCAGAGTTTCTCATTTCAGGTCATTTAACATTTCTTCCAATGCCTCCGCTGTTTCTGAGATTAGTACAATGTCATCTGCAAATCTTAAATGGTTTAGCTTTTCTCCATCAATGTTCACTCCTTTGTTTTCCCAGCCTAGGTTTCTGAAAATACTTTCTAGGCATGCTTTAAATAATTTTGGTGAAATTGTATCTCCTTGACGCGCGCCCTTCTCAATCTTAATTATTTCTGAGTCCTTATGTATTTTAACTGTAGCAGTTCCCTCTTTATATATGTTTTCGAGCAGGTTTACAATGTTCTCATTCACTCCTTGTTCTCGCAATGAACTTATAATTGCTATGTGCTCCACTGAGTCGAAAGCCTTTTCGTAATCAACAAAACCTAAGCAAAGTGGTTTATTATATTCTATAGTTTTCTCAATTAGCTGGTTCATTGTATGTAGATGATCAATGGTCGAATACCAGCTTCGGAATCCTGCCTGTTCACGAGGTTGGTTTTCCTCCATAATTGTTGTTATTTTGTTCGTAAGGACTTTAGTGAAGAGTTTGTAAATGACTGATAATAAGCTAATGGGTCGATAGTTACTAAGATCTTTTGAGTCACCTTTTTTGTAGAGTAAAATAACTATTGTATTACACCATGTTTTGGGAATTTTCTTCTGTTTTATATAGTGGGTAAGTGAGCAAGCCTATTTTATACTTCTACTCCTGCATCCAACAGTAAATCTGCTACTACTCCATCTTCTCCCGAAGCCTTCCCTCTTTTCATATTTTTAAGAGAAATATTTACTTCGTCTGGTGTTACCTCATGTATTTCACTTGTGTCAACTGAAAAGTTAGCTATTGGTACTACTGTCTTTGATGCATACAGTTCTTTGTAAAATTATTGAACTCTCTTCATCATCTTATCTCTGCATTTAATGATGTCACCGTTTTTTTTTCTTTCAGTGATGTCATTTGTTGCTCTCCTAGTGCCATTGTACTTCGGACCTGTTTCCGATTTTTTCCATTTTTGATGGTTTCTTTGATCTAATCCATGTTCATCTTTCTTTTTTCTTCTCTTTGTCTTTTGTTGATAAGCTTTCTAAATTCTGCTCGTTCTATTTCGTCTTTTTTTGTCTTTACTCTCATTTCCTTTTTTTTTTTCATAAGCTCGAGTGTCTTTTCTGGATACTTCTTGGCTTTGGTTGTATTAGGTTTTTCTACTACCTCTGCTGATTCTCTTAGCACTTTTGTTAGTCTGTCATTCAGCTCATCAATGTCACATTCAGCATTACTTAGAGCCTGAAATACTGTTCCTTATTTCCAACTGAAAGGCTGCTTTGTTTTCGTTTACTATTATTTGGCATATCTTTTTATCTTTAATCATCTTCTTTCTTTCAATTCAGAAATTGAATCTGGCTGTGCAACCCACCATTCTATGTTCACTACCGATATTTACTTTGTTGATAACTGTGACATATGTGATCGTGTTATTCTTATCTGCTATAATGAAGTCGATTTCATTCTTTGTTTGTCCATTTGGGCTTCTCCAGGTCCACTTTCCTCCTGTTTTTTTGTGAAAGCATGTGTTCTTCTCATGTTAAACATTTCTGCAAAATTTACCAGCATTTCTCCTCTTTCATTCCTTTCTCCCACTCCAAATTTTCCCAAACACGCTTCTCCATTTTTCGACTTCCCAACTTTTGCATTGAAGTCTCCAATGAGTATAGTATATGTTGTATTTTCTTCGTCCATAATCTGGGAGATATCATCATAGAATGTTTCTATTTCTTCATCTGGTCTTTGAGAAGTTGGTACATATACTTGTATGACTTTCATGGTATATTTTTTGCATAGTCTAATGACAACAAATGCTGCTCTGTCATATATACTGCTAAATTTAACAACGTTGTCTGCAAGATTTCTGTTAATTAGAAATCCTACACCACTAACTCTTTCATTTCCCTTTCCTCTGTAATAAAATAGGTGTTTGCTGTCTTCGAGTTGAATTACTTTTTCTTCTTTTCTGCGGATCTCACGTGTATATATATATGTATATATATTTATATGTATATATGAATATATGTATATATATATTCATGTAGAGAGAGAGAGAGAGAGAGACAGGATCCTACTGTTACCTGGCATCCTTCCGGGTGGCAGATAGAGGAAGGCCTTGTTGATATCCAAGGTACCGTCTTAGACGGCGCCGACCATGAGACCCCTTGTAGATATATAGCGCCTCACCGAATATAATGAATAATGTGACAAAAATTACATCTCACCAATCATTATGTCGCAGGGAGTTGAGTTTATTTGTCACAATCCCCCCAACTAAACATGAATTCTACTGGTAACGACTTTTTGGGCGTTCCTTTTGGATCATCTACTAAAAATCCAACTGCACTGCCTCCTATGCTTGCCGGCAACGTGCCTCCGAGAGTGAGTAGGCACTGTCTTGGCAAATGAGAGACCCGGATACCAAACGAATTGAAATCCATGAAGATCTACATGTACTATGTAAGAAACCTTGCAGAAGATGACAAACTTGATGCATTAATGACTGAATTAGAAAACATTAGTTGGGACATTGTAGGTCTGAGTTAGATCCACAGACGAGAAGAAAAATTAACTCGGCTCCAAGACAGCAATTACCTATTTTACTACAAAGGAAGGCAAAATGAGAGAACTAATGGTGCTGGATTTCCAATTAACAGAAATCCTGCCTAGAACATTGTTCAGTTCAGCAGTGTATCTGACAAAGTAGCATAGATTGTACTTAGACTAGGCAAAAGATACACCCTGAAAGTAATACTAGTATATGCACCGACTTCTCAAAGCTCAGATGAGGAAATTGAAGCATTCTATGAAGACACCTCCCAGATTATGTATGAAGAAAATACCATATATACCATATTCATGGGAGTGTTTAATGCAAAATTTGGCAGATCGGAAAATGGAGAATCATGTATGGTTGAATTCGGAGTGGGAGAAAGGAATAACAGAGGAGAAATGGTGGTAAATATGTTGATATGTATAACTTGAAAATATTGAACACATTGTTTCACAAAAGTATATGGAGAAAATGGACCTGGAGAAATACAAATGGAGAAACAAAGAATGAAACTGACTTCATTATAGCAGATAATAACAAGTTCCTAAATGGCAGTTATCAACAAAGTGAATCTAGGAAGTGTCCATATGTGGTGGGTTGCACAGCGGTGCAGCCCACCACATATGCCTATTTTCTCCTTCCCTGATATGCATTTATATAGCATAATCATGTCACCTCTTCTCCTGTAGTGTTGGTAGATTCAGTTTTAGTCTTTCTTCGTAGCTTAGATCCCTTAAGCTTGGTACCCATCTTGTAGCGGCCCTTTGAACTTTTTCAATCTTGTCTATGTGTTTTTTGAGATGAGGACTGATGCATACTCCTGGGTTGGTCTGATGAATGATGTTATTATCTTTCTTAGCATGTCTTCATTTATGTATGTGAACGCTATTCTCATATTTGCAAGCAGTGTATACATGTTCCGTACCTTCTCACTGATGTGGTCAGCTGGAGATAGTCAGTTATTGATAATCACACCTAGGTCTTTCTCTCTTTCCGATGTATGTAGGGTTTTATTTCCTAACGCATAATCCCAGTCAGGTCTTTTTCCACTTTTACCAAACTTTATTACATGACACTTGTCCACATTGAATTCCATTTGCCATGTTTTACTCCATTTATGAAGTTTATTTAATTCTTCTTGTAGCTCTTTGCAAGAGTCTGTGTTAGTAATTCTCCTTTGTATTTTTGCATCATCTGCAAACCTATTTAGATAGCTTTCATTTCCAGGGTTACTGTCAATATCATTTATATACACTAACACCATGATTGGTGCCAGCACTGAGCCCTGTGGTACTCCTCTAGTCACTTCTTTCCATGATGAGTAATTTCCCTGACTGTTCTCATTTCTCTTTTCATGAGAAAATCTTGCATCCAGCAATACAGTTTGCCTCGAGTTCCTCCTTGATGGTACAGTTTCCATAAAAGTCTTTGGTGTGGTACTGTGTCAAATGCTTTCTTGAAATCTTAATACTGTCCACCCATCCTTCTCTTTCCTGTAATGTGTCTGTTACTCTGTCATAGTAGCTCAACAGATTAGTAACACATGATTTTCCTTTTGTGAAACCAAACTGTCTTTCTGTTATCATAATGTGTTCTTTTAGGTGATTTACCCAAGCTTTTCTTATAAGCTTTTCTAATACCTTGCTTACAACACTGGTTATTGATACTGGTTCAGTAGTTAAGAGAACAATGTTTGCTTTCTTCCAAATATCAGGTAGTTTACCTTGACTCAAGGATTTCTTGAAAATTAAAAATAATGGTTTACTTAACTCTTGCACATTCAAGTAGCACCCAACATGAAATTTCATCAGGACCATTTGCTTCTCCTTTATCTAATTTACTTAGCTTCTCCTGTATTTCTTTTTCTGATGTTTGTATATCTGATATTATGTGTGGGCATGCTTATTCCACATAATCCCTCGCAATTTTTTTTTCCTCTGTAAAAACTGATTGGAAATTCTTGTTTAGTGTTTCACAAATATCCTTCTCTTGTGTATAGGTGATTCCATCGTCCGTAATGGATTGTATTTTACCTTTTACTTTGGTTTTGCTTCTGATGTATCTGTGATAGCTTTGGTTGATTACTACTTTTATTTATGATATCGTTCTCAAACTGTTTTGGGGCTTCCCTTCTTATTCTTGTATAATCGTTTCTTGCCTGTTTTTAGTTGTTATATGCCCTTTCACTATTGTGTCTTCTGTATCTATTCCACAATAAATCTTTTTTCTTTTGATTTTTTACATTCTGTATTGAACCATTTCTTTATTTTCTTTTCTGCTTCTTTGTGGTGTGGGATGTACTTCTGGACTCCTATTTCATAAAGTTCACTGAATTTTTTTATATATAGCATTTAAATCTTGTCCTCTAAGCTCCTTTTCCCAATCCATTTCTAAGAAGTACTTCTTTAGGTCATGATACTTTCCTTTTTTATAGTTTAAGCTCTTTTTGTAACTTTCATTGCTGTTAACTATGTCATCTCCAATCCTGAAGTTGCAATTTAGTACTGGATGGTCGCCTTTGCCCAATGGAGGGTGATATATTAAATTGTCAATATCGTTTTCTTGCCTAGTAAATATGAGATCTAGCTTGAAGGTACATCGAGTCCTCTTTTTCTGGTGCTTTCCCTTACATGTTGCGTTAAGAAAAACTCTTGCACGAGATCCAGGAGCTTTTGGTCCTAACAGCTTTCTTGGCTTATTATATCTAGAGTATTCCAATTTATATTTGTATTAAAATTCCAGTTAGTGTAATTCTTTCCGATTTCCCTTCCATTTTATGTAGTAATGCTCTTAAACTCTGAATTGTACTCTCCGCCAGGCCCTCATATTCGTCTCTTCCCCATGTGTTTGATCTGGGTGGCATGTACAAATTGGCTACAATTACTTTCACTTCAGATGTATTGATCTTTACTGCAATCAGTTCTACTTGTGAGGGTATATCTAGTTTTATTTCTTTGACTTTTAGATTTTTCTTAGTTAATATTATAATTCCTCCTTTTTTTAAGTTCCTATCTCTTCTCCATATATTATATTCCTCTAAGTTTAGGATGTCATTTGATATCTTTGGTGTTAATTTTGTTTCAGTTAGGCATATTATATGTGGTTCATTTTTTCTGACAATCATTCATCTCTAATAATTTAGATACCATTCCATCCACATTTGAGTACATCAACTTAATCTCGTTTATTAACTTGTCATGATTTGGTTCTACTACCTTCCTCCTTTTTATTCCCTCCTGTTTATGTACCACTTTCGTACTTGCAATCCAATTACTTTGTAAAAAGATGTATTCTTCTCCTCCTCTGATCTTCCCTCATTTTTTTGTTTTTGCTTCCTCCCTCTTCTCTGTCAGTAATTCCAATTCCTCTTGTATTAGGCATCTTTTCATCCATACATTTTTGAACTCTTATTTTTCCATAAGATTCTTTGCATTTTTTAGTATCTCCTCCACGGTGTTTGCACTCTGGAAGGTTACCTTTAGGGGTCTTGACTTGCTTCTCTCGTATTTCCCTACCCTTTTGTGTTCCTCTATGTCTTTACTACAGATTTCCTCTGATACTTCTTTCAATATGCTCATTACATTTGCCATCTCTTTTTTATCCCTTGAGATCTTGTTTTTTTACTTTTTCATCTTCTATTACTATAGATTTGTTGATATCTACTGAATCTCTGACTGACTTAGGATTGTTTTGGATTATTCTTTTCACTTCCTTTTTAATGCTTTTTTCTTCCACACTTGTTTCTAAGTCTTTCTTTTTCTTTCACCATTTCAGCATAAGTGGTTTCCACATCATTTTTGTAGCTTTGCATAGCTTCATTCACCTGTGTTATCTTCTCCTCAATATCACTTGTCTGGTCTATCAGACTGCTTACTTGCCTAATTGTCTCTGTATCATTTTTGAACACTTCCATAATACTCTCGTGGTTGACTACTGTACTTGCCATTTCACTAATTTTCCTCCTAATTGAACTCAGTTCTACAGTTAGCTCATCAATGGTTGTGTCTTTCTTGTTGACTTCCTTTCCTAATTTTTCTATTTCTTCCTTTTGCAAGTGCATCCATCTCATTCTGAAAAGCCATCTCAAATCTGTGTACTCGTTCCACCAGTTTATTGTGAGTCTCCATTTCAACCAATTCTTGGTAGAAATCATCATCCTGCTTTCTAGCTTTATCCCTTTTCTTTTCCAAATTTGCTCTACTAAATTATGTGGTCATTTTGCAGTACTAAAAGCACATATAGTACTTACATTCCCTGGGGCAGTTGTAGACTAAACAAACGATCAGCTGATTGTGCGCATTCTTGCGCTACTTTGTTTTCTTTTCTGTTTGAACAAGTCTTATTTAAAACTTCTATTTTATATTAGAACACCATTTAGTTTAACCTTGTACAGAGCTTGACTCATATAAAGATACTAATTTAGGTAATGCCAACGGCCAAGTTGGCCATGTATGGAGCGGTGGCAGCGCGCGTCTGCTCTCCTCGGTGCCTTGTGTGTGTGTGTAGAGTTAAACACGTCAGAATTTTTGCAGTTGTTAATCCTCTTTCTTATATCTTCATTTTTCCGCACTAATACTTTTCCTTCGTGGGAGTCAGCGAAAACCAGCTCTCCAAAGTTACGATTCGTCTGCAGAGAGACATTATCAGGACTGGAAAGACCACATCAACTTTTACCAACATAAGTGATAAAGATGAAAAGGCAAATGAGGACGTAGGGAAAAGAAACTGTCAACCTACTAATAAAAATTGGAAGCTCTGCATTGTCATCTACTACAAGAACCTGCATACTAGTGCCATGGTAATGAACAACCACTTAACCAGTCAGACTGGGATACTATGTAAAACCAATATAGTGTATGAATAACAATGTACTACCAAGGACTGTGCACCCCATAATAACACCTACATAGGTCACAGGACTTGCAGCCTAGGTTGCATAGGATGGAGCCATCAACCAACATCAACTAGGACATCACGGAACTGATGTCAATAGAGACAGTATAGCTGAGAACACCAAAATCGTCGCGCACTGCAATGACCAGACGAACTTAAAAATGTCAGAAGCCATTTATTAAAGAGAAAGAGCACAGACGATTAACATACAAACTAACATGACTACCATCATATCCCTGTTTTGATAGTGCTGCACGCAGCCATCCCTTGTCTACCCCAAGCCCTACATGCTTGAGATCAGCCCGCATCTGGTCTAGCTGCGCTCATGACCTACAACCTGAGCTTCGGGTATAAATACAGATGTAAGAAAAGTGCATTTCTAGTTTCAGTTCTACAATATCAGCATGTGGTACACAAGGTGGAAGGAAAAAGGATCCAACGACCTAGACCCTGCAAACCGTTCCTTCCAAAAAAAAAAAAAAAAAAAAAAAACAATACAACAGAGAACCATATTCAAGATCCGTTCATTTCAAGATGTCTGGACACACTGTGTTTGAAAGACTGAAGATCATAGGAAGTAAGAAAGACAGACAGAGGAAGTCAATTTCAGAGATGACCTGTTGCATTAGTGAAGGACTGGGAGTAACAGTTAACTCTTGCATTAGAGAGTTGGACAGAAAAGGGATGAGAGTTTTCTGCTAGACGGGTCCTGGAGGGATGCAAGCAGACAGTTCAGAGGAGCAGTGACCATGGAAGTAGCGATAGAAAAGAGATAAAGATGCAACAGTGCGACGAAGAGACAGAGGTTGAAGGGAGCCAGTAAGAGGAGGAGAGTTAATGATATGAAAAGCTTTTGACCCCATTTTTTTTTAGAAGAGCTGTATGTGGGGAGCCTCGCCACACATGAGAATTGTCTCTACACAGGGGCGAATGAAACCCATGTATAAAGTCAGCAACTTTGCAGGGGTAAAAAAGGTACAGAGTCGGCTTACACTCCTGATATCTTGCAAGCAGATTTTACAAGAGATGTAATATGATCTTTCCAAGATAAATCCCGAGAGAATGAAACCCCGAGTATGCTCAAGGATGATGCAGGATTGTGCTGGTTATTATTAAACATTAGAGAGTACTCCTGTGGAAGATTTTATTGGGTTGAGAGGTGTAAGAACTGAGTCTTTGATGTATTAAAGACAATATTTCAGATACAATCCAAGTCAGACATTAGGTGTCCCATAGCTTCATCCCTTGTTTGTTGAAGCAACAGCTGAGATGAACATTGCAAGAACCGAATGGAAAGGTGAAGGGTGGAAGCATCAACATGTGAGTGGATAGAGTTAGATGTACAGTTTAGCAGGTCATTGATGAATAAAATGAAGAGAGTTGATATTAGGACAGAGCCCTGAGGAACACCATTGTTGAAAGATCTAGGAGAAGAATGGTGGCTGTCTTCAACAGCAGCTATAGAATGACCAGAAAGGAAGCTGTAGACGTAGGCACAGATAGAAGGATAGAAACCGTAATTCGGCATTTTGGAAATTAAGGCTTTATGCCAGACTCGATTGAAAGCCTTTGAGATCTCAAGTGCAATGGCAAAGCTTTCGCCAAAGTCCCGAAAGGAGGTTGACCAGGAGTCTGAAAGGCAGGTGAAAAGATTGCCAGTGGAGCACCCCTGACCGAACCCATACTGACGATCAGAAAGAAGGTTGTGCTAGGAAAGATGCTATTTTTTTTTTTCTAAGAATAGACTCAAACACTTTTGAGACACAGGATGTTAAAGCAACTGGGTGATAGTTAGAGCACTGGGAATGGTCACACTTCTTTGGGACTGGCTGAATGAGAGCAAACTTCCAGCAAGAAGGAAAGGCTCAAGTTGACAGCCAAAGGCAAAAGAGTTTACTAGGCAGGGTGTAAGCACAGAAGCACAGTTCTTGAGGACAACAGGAGGGACCTCATCAGGCCCATATACCTTGTTAGTACTGAGGCCAGTGATAGCAGAAAATTCATCAGCTGAAGAAATTTTAATGTCAGCCATGAGGAAGTCAGAAGGGGGAAGTGATGGAGGAACAACACTTGTACTGTCTAAGGTGGAACTGGAGGAGAAAGTCTGAGCGAAGAGATCTGCTTGATCAGTAGAAGAAATAGCTCCAGAGCCATCAGAGTATAAAAGATGAGGGAAGGATGATGAGGTAAGTTGTTACAAAGGTTTTTGGCAAGGTGCCAGAAGGAGCGGGATGAATTCGAGTTCGAGAGTTGAGAGCATTTTGTACAGATGAAATTGTTCTTAGCAGAGAGAAGAACAGACTAGGCACGATTCCGGGCAGAAACATATAGGCCCTCTCCTTGTTGTGGACAGCATCAGAACAAGCGTGATTAAAGTAAGGCTTTTTTGCATAAGCCAAAGGATGTGAGAAAGGAGTGTATGCTTCCATTCCGGAGAGAATAACCTCCATAATGCACAAGGCACCCTCAGGTGGCTCCTGGCCATGGAAGCAATAATTATTCCAGCGAAAATCAAAGATGCACTGCCAGAGGGCCTCCCAATCAGCAGCTCCAAAGTGCCACAGACGACGTTTCTCAGGAGGGTCCTCAGGCCATATTTGTCACGATAGGACAGGTTAAGGTAATAAGGTTGTGATGGGGGGGGGGGGCCTCAATGGAGATGAAAGGTTAACAGTGTAAGCAGAAGGATTAGTTGTAAGAAGAGGTCAAGTATGTTGGAACTCTCTCCAGGACGGTCAGGGATATGGGTAGGGTGCTGTATACGCTGCACAAGGTCATTAAGGATAGAAAGGATGTAGGCTTGTACACTAGGTGGATCAGTGAAAAGAGAGGAGAGCCAAAGGTGGCGGTGAACATTGAAATTTCCTAAAATGGAGATTTCACAGAAAGGAAAATTGGATAGGATGTGTCCCATCGTAGAAGTAAGATAGTCAAAGAATTTTTCATTGTCAGTAATGTTAGGGGACAAGTAAAGAGTACAGTTATATTTAGTCAGAGAATAGCAGGAAATCCGAAGCCAGAGAGTAGAGAATTCAGAAGAATCAAGTTTAGAAACATGAGAGCGAGATAAGTCATTGCTTCCATATAGACAACAGCCACCTTTAGCTTTGAAATGAGTATTGAGATAGTAGAAGGACACAGAAGAGGGTTTACTATCGGTTGCCCCAGACAACTGAGTCTCAGTTAAGAAGAGAATGTGAGGCTTAAAGGAGGATCGGTGGTGCTCAACAGAGAGAAATTTCGAGGAAAGGCCGCGAAATTCGCGAATGTTGCTGAAATGAAGAAGAAGCGAGTCAGGCAGTGGTTCCAGGCAACTCGTTGAGTCGTAATCGGGAGAGGAGTGGATGGTGGGGGCATTATGGTCCCATCCTCCCTGGGGACACCGAGGCTTGGTGATTAGACACCATTTTTTAATTCTGAAAAGGAAGTGCTGTGTGTAAGAGAAACTTGTATTGGAGAGTATGCTGGCCTACTCTCTATGTTACTGAAACACTGAAAAAGTAGAGCAAAGAGAGATGGTCAAGAACTAGTCCCGAGGGCCGATGAAACGGGAGCTCCAGCTCTCCCTGTCATCGACTTTTCATCCACCTTGGGAGTACTTCCCTGTTCGAATGGTGCTACAGTATACTCCCTACATCTGTAATGTCTTGATGTATCTTTCCTGTATAAAGTAACTAATTGTATGGTGTTTATGTATTTATAGGTACTTCATTAGCTTAAAATATCGAAAAACTTATATTGCAGAGATTTGTGTATGTATATTTTATATTGTTCTTTCTGTACATATGATTTCTTGTAAATTAGGTAAAACTATAGTCCTAAATTTTGATAAGTGTCTTGAGAGAAATTCATTAAGTATTCTAGCTACTTTATGGAGGTTGTAGATATAGCATGTGTTTTTCCTTATGTATCGTATGTATAATGAATGTAGAATAATTGTTACTTAGTCATACTTAAATTATTTTTAATGTGCAGTACCTATAAATTAAGTACTGATTTGCTCCAATTTTTACGTTCCTCTACACTTATCTGTGTAAACATATTTCATTCCCAGATGTGGATTAGAACTTTCCATTCCTGATGATGTCTCTATGTAAACGAAACGTCGCATAAAAAATGAATAACACTGGAAAGTTGGTTTTCGCTCATTCCATGAAGGAAGAGTATTAGTCAGAAAAATTGAAAATATTAGAAAGAAGATTTACAACTGCAAAAATCCTGTTGTGTTTAATTTAACATGCATTAATAAAAATATGCTCCCAGCATTCACACACACACACACACACACACACACACACACACACACACACACACACACACACACGAAATGGTGAAAGTAGGAATGACTTTAAAACGAAAGTCGGAGAAAAAAAAATAGAAAAGAAGTGAAAGAAATCATTAAAAATAATCCAAAATTGGTCAAAGATTCAGCAGATATAAATTAATCTGTAGTAATCACTGGTATAGATGAAGAGGAAATAATAAACAAAATTTCGAGAGACACAAAGGAAATGGCAAATATAATGAACACAGTGAAGGAAGTATCAATGATAAAGACATAGAGGAACACAAAAGGTTAAGGAAATATAAGAGCAATAAGTCAAGGCCCCTGAAAGTAACCTTCCAGCGCGTGAACACTGTGGAGGAAGTACTAAAAAATGCAATCAAACTCATGGAAAAAACGGAATTAAAAAAAAAAAGTATGGATAAAAATGCCTAACTAAAGACGAATTGGGAATACGAAAAGAGAAGAGGGAGTAATTGGAGGTACGAAAGTGGTACATAACCAACAGGGATTAAAAAGAAGGAAAGTTGTAGACTCAAGCTATGGCAATTATGTAAACAAGATTAAGTTGATGTGCTCAGATTTAGATGGAATGGTGTCTAAATTATAAGAGATGAAAGACAATACCAAAGAATAAGAACCACGTATTATTTGCCTAACTGAAACAAAATTAACCCTAAAGATATCAAACGATACCCTAAACATAAAGGAATACAATATATGTAGAAGAGACAGAAATGTTTTGGACGGAGGTGAAGAAGGTGCAAAAGGGAGAGTTTGAAAAGGAACCACAAGTAAACGCAGAGGATGGAAGGATGTTAACTGAGATGGATGCAGTAAGGAGGATATGGGCAGAGTATTTTGAAAGATTGTTCATTGTAGAAGAGGAATGGGAGACTGAGATTGTGGCAGATGGAAGAGAGCAAGGAATTAATATGTTGGGAGAGTTGAATGATTCTTTGATCATGATGGAGGAAGTGCAGGAGGCAGTAAAGGAGATGGAATCAGGGAAAACGCGGGTATGGATACGTGTGTTGTGGAATGTTTGAAAGTTGGTGGAGCAACTATTGTTGAGTGTGTTTTGTGAGCAGAATGGTGCCAATTGACTGGCCAAGTGGGTGTGTCATTCCAGTGTATAAAGATTATGGTGATAAGTATGAATGTACCAGTTTTAGGGGTATAAGTCTATTGAGTGTTGTAGGTATGGTGTATAGTGGAGTGTTAATTGCGATAGTTAGAGAGGGTACAGAGGGAGTGATTGGTAGGGAGGGGATGCATGAATCAGGTGAATTCTGTGAGACAGGTGTGTGAAAAGTAGTTGGCAAAAGGTAAGGATCTGTTTTGGGCGTTCGTGGATTTAGAGAGGGTGTATGATAGAACTGACAGGGAGGCTTTCTTGACTGTTTTGAGAGTATGTGGATTAAGTGGTGGCTTGTTAATAAAAGTGAATACTTTTTATGTAAACAGCACAGCATGTGTAAGAGTGGGAAATACTGTGAGTGATTGGTTTCCTGTGAAAGTGGAGCTGCGACAGGGATGTATTATGTCGCCTTGGTTGTTTAATATTTATATGGATGATGTTGTAAGGGAGATGAACGCCAGAGAGTTAGATGGAGGTTTGAGTATAGTCAATGCTGATGGCAGAGAATGGAATCTGAATCAGCTGCTGTTTGCAGATGATACTGCACTGGTAGCTGTTTCGGAGGAGAGATTGAGACAGCTGGTAGTGGAGTTTGGAACAGTGTGTGAATAGAGGAAATTAAGAGTGAATGTGAATAAGAGTAAAGTGATGCAGTGTACGAGGTTGGTAAATGGTACGAGGATGAATCTAGTTTTGCATGGTGAGTTGCTTGACGAGGTAGAGTGTTTTAGGTACTTAGAGTAACATGTTGCTGTGGATGGAAGAATGGATGTAGAGGTGAATTTTTGAATGAATGAAATAGGAAAGATGCTAGGGGGAATGAAAAAAAAAATGTTTACATGTCGTTTGCTTAGAATGTGTGTTAAGAAAATGCTGTATAAGGGAGTAGTGGTACCCACTGCACTATATGGGGCTGAAACATAGAATATGGGTGAAGGAGAGACGAAGAGATTGGATGTAATGGAGATGAGGTGTCTTAGAAATATGTGTGGAGTGACGCATATGGATCGAGTGGGAAATGATGAAGTGTGAAGAAGAACTGGAGTTATGCAAGGGATGGCTGATCGAGTTGAGCAGAGATTGTTGCGATGGTTTGGGCAAAAGGAGAGAATGGATGAAAAGCGTTTGGTGAAAGAGATAATTGGAGCTGATGCGATAGGTGTAAGGCGGAGAAGAAGACCATGAATAGGATGGATGTACAGTGTGAAGAGAGTGTTAGATGCAAGAGGGATGTTTGTAAAGCAAGGTAGAGTGGCTGTGCGTGATAGGGATGAATAGAGAGAAATTGTGAATGCATAAATGGTGACAAGGCCCTGATGGGATGTTCTCCCGCATCTGGTCTATCAAAGGATCGGGGAAGGGAATGGGTCTATTATGATGTGGCAGGGGTAAACCAGCTCTGCTGTCGGGCCCTGCTGCGGATGTCGCTGGATTGCACTGTGCAGTTGACCCTCATGCGGTGTGGTGCAGTGAGAAGTGGTCCCTTCTCCCATTAGAGACTAAGATACGTGTAAATGTGTGTGTGTGTGTGTGTGTGTGTGTGTGTGTGGATGAGCATTTTGGTGTGTCGTCCTGTCTTGGCTATCCCCCCTTAGAGGGGGAAACAACCTAGGTATATATATAGATACAAATACTAACGTCATTGTCAATCTGGCTAACTCTCTTTACCTCACTCCAGAACATTTTCTTACATTCTTTTTTTTTTTTTTTTATAAATAACGGAACGGAGGAAGGAAAAACAAATGAGTAAAAAAAAATAAAATCCATACACCAGATTACTGGCGTCCTCCGTTCCTAAAATATCTGTAACAGTTAGACTTGAACAGCTGTGGGTTGAAATTTGGAGGGAAACAACTCTGGGGAAGTGAATTCCATAGAGATGCAGTTCAGGGAATGAAAGAATTCTGATAGGCAGAAGTTCTGCAATATGGCTGAGTGACATTCCAGTCATGAGCGCTACCAGATGCCCATGTAGCACGAGGGAAGGCATGGAGAGGTGGCACCATGGACGCAACTTCGTCTGAGCATTTGCCAAAAAAATATCTGTAAAATAATGCAAGGGAGGCAACATTCCTTCTTACTTGCAGGGGAGGTAGTTTATATGTAATGACAGGGTTGTTAATGATTCTAACAGCTTTGTTCTGAATTTTGTCTAGTTGTCTTAATGCAACCTCTCCACAACCATTCCACAAGGGTGAGCAATATTCAAGCTGAGAGCGCACATGACTCTTATAAATTATAGCTAACTGCTCATCGGCGAAGAAGTTACAGACTCTGTACAATAATCCAAGTTTCTTTGAGGTGGTTTTAGCAAGTGATCTGACATCAGAGGTCCAGCTGAGGGCACTGTTAAGTGAGACGCCAAGAATTTCAATACTTTTGGAGATGGGAATATTAGTAGCACTGAAGGTAATGTACGAATCTGGCAATATCTGTCTATTAGTAAACTGTATATATTTAGTTTTACTAGCATTAAAAGAGACAAGGTTGTTTTGTCCCCATTCACTGATCGTAGATAGATCTTGATTTATGGAGATGGCTGTACTGAGTTGAGAGGTAGAGATATTAGACTTTGTAAATGGGTGTCTGAGTGTGAATGAACTATGTAGTGTTGAGTCATCTGCATATGAGTGAATGGGATTGTGGGTGACAGATAAGAGATCATTAATATGAACCAGAAATAGGGTTGGCGCCAGAACTGATCCTTGTGGCACGCCGGCGTTAATTGAGTGGAAATTGGAATATACATTATCTACTTTTACTCTTATTTTCCTGTCACTAAGATATGAAGAAATCAAAGGAACAAAAGACGTTAGTCCATCGCAAGGGAGTTTGGAGAACAGGGAACGGTGCCATACTCTGTCGAAAGCCTTAGAGATAATTATCAAGAGCTTCTGCACGAGTTTCTCCAAAAAGATCAATTGATTGATGGATGGTATGAGTTAAGAGATTAAGTATGTCAATGGTGGATCTTTCGTGGCGAAAACCATATTGTCTATCACTAATTAAGTTGTTGGATTCGAGATGTTTAACAATGTGCTTATTAATTAAAGATTCAAATACCTTACCAAGAGAAGATGTGACAGCTATTGGTCTGTAATTGGAGGGGCCAGACGAACTTCCTTTCTTCGGAATTGGGTGGATATTGGCTTCTTTCCATGAATTTGGGAATAAAGAAGTACGTATGCATAGTCTGTATAATTTAGCTAGGACAGAGGCAAGTTCGGGGAACACTTTTTCAAAACAATTGGCGGAATTCCATCTGGGCCTGGAGCTTTGTTGGCAGGTAAATTGTCTAGGATGGATTTTACGTATCTTGTCTGTATTTTAAGTGGGGCAATTTCGGGAGAATCAAGTTCCAGTACTGGGACATTCTGGCTGGTATCGTCTATGGTAGAGTTTCTGGCAAAGGTACTGGCAAAGATATCTGCTTTCCCACGCGGGTCATTTGTAATGTTGCCATCTGAAGATTTTAGTGGGGGAATGGAAGATGACTTGTTAAAGTTATTATTGAAAGAATTAAGAGCTGACCAGAATATTCTATTGTCATTAGAGTTGTTAAGTAGTTTTGATACTTGCTTTTGAAGAAAGTTTGATTTAGATAGATTTAATACAGCTTTTGCATGATTCCTAGCAATTTTAAACTGGGAGATTGATTCAGATATTTTTGGTTTTAAGTAAGAGTTATATGCTAATGACTTTTGGGCTGTTGCTCTGGCACAGTTGCCATCAAACCATATTGGAGAGTTCGATCTTTTAGTGAACTGTTGACTTGTTATGAATAAATCCATACCAGCTAGTATTAAGTCACAAATGTGGGACTGGGTAGAACTGGGATCACTAGAGAAGAAAGACTGCCATGGAATGTCAGCAAGATAATTTCTAAATCCATCCCAGTCTGCCCTATCAAAGTGCCATCGGGTCACCCTGACAAGTTCAGAATGGGGAGGTGTGGGAGGGTTAACTAATGAGGCTTTGATGAGATTGTGGTCAGAGGATCCAAGTGGTGACAGTACCTCTATCCTGTATTGATCTGGATTATTTGTCAAGAATAAATCCAAGAGATGGGCATTATGGTCAGGATTATCATGTATTCTGGTTGGTTGCTTTACCAACTGGATGAGGTTAAACAATTCAGCAAACAGCTCGCACACTAGACCAGCGTCATCAGTCCGGGCAGAATGCAATAACCATTCAACATTATGTATGTTAAAATCACCCAAAATGGTAATTTCGGTGCCAAGGGCAAGGTTAAGGTTACTCAACTGAGTGGATATGGAATCAAATACACTGGGTTCCGAAGAAGCACTGGGGGAACAATAAACTACACATATATATTTTGTAATGTTTTGACAATTTAGTTTATATAATGAGTAATCAAAACTGGATGATATGAAGTTTAAAAGTGTCAACTGCATATTGGGATTTGATATAAGAACAGGTGCCGCCCTTGTTACGGAAGTTTGTAAGGAGATGGTAACCGGGAAAACAAAATGGAGATATATCGGTTGAGGGTGAGATTTGTGGTTCTGTGAGGAAAAGGGCCAAAGGGGATATGGACTGAAGGAAAAAATGAACTGAATTTAAGTTTGTGGTAAGGCCGCGAATGTTGGTAAAGAATAAGGCTGCTGTGAAAAATGTTGAATAGTTCTGGTAAACAAATCGGGGCCCTCTTTCTGGGCACCAAAATGTCAGAAATGTTTAATGTATCCAAGTCGGTATCCCTGCCGGGACACCGCTATGCAAGAATTTTCTCGGTACACAACTCGTAGGTCGTTACTCTTCCCTAAAGTTGTCTAAGTAAATCAAACAAGTCTCATAGAGTTAGGTGAAACGTAAATTAAATTTAACTCACCTACAATACTATCTTCTAATCTATCTCTTCGCTAATCCCCCCTTGAATTGGCCAATTCGTAAAGGTTACTTAGCTATATGAAGAGGGAGTGATCGTTAACCGATGACGATGAGGCTGCCTGGTATAGTTGCTTGGGGAAGCAAGCGTCCTTATGGTGTGTATGTACAACCTTGCTAACTCCACGAGAGCTAGGAGCAGAGTGCGTGAACGCGGCAAGCCCCAACACCTCATCGCATTGTGGGTTGCCAACTCTTATTTAATTACAGTACTAAATACAGTTAAATTACATCATGATATGTACAGGGCAAATCTAACAAATTAATCTTAGTTCCACTTAAATTAAAGTTAGACCAAATATTCCCTTTAACAATGTAACTATCTTAATTCCACATCTGCCTTAACAAGGGAATCTTTCCCTGCTTGCCACGTCACCTATCGCGCAGACGCAGCTTAGGTCAGTGGAAAATACCACATAATTACATGTATTTACAATGCATAGTTGTCCACGGGGGTTAAATGCAGTAGCATTTAATTTATCAATAACAAGAATTATTAAAGAGAACGTCGTTTCTGGGTTATTAAAACCGCTTGAATAATTAACAACAGTCTCTACATCCTCTGCCTTTAACCAGGGATAACTATGATAAATTTAGAGAGCGCAACTGCTCTGGGGGAAAATATTTCCCACAGCTGCACTGTCACTTCTTCGCTGACAAGCATTCCCGGAAATAGCAAGTCGCTGCTGGCACAGTCGCTTGATGGGGACCGGGAGGATCCTGTGCCGCCAGCCCTACCCTGCCGGTGGTGGCAATTCGAGATACCTCCTCGTTTGATAGTAAGATTGCAGCGGCCATTACTAAAGACGTGAATAGAAGGTGTGATATGTTTTGCGAATGTAGTGTAGTGTATACAGTTGAAGGTAGAGGTATTATGAGAGCATGCTGGCCTACTCTCTGTGTAAATAAATGCACTGAAAATGTTCAGCAAAAGGAGATGGTCAGGATCAATTCCTGAGGGCTGGTGAAACGGGAGCTCCAGCTCTCCCTATCACCAGCTTGCCATCAACCTCGGGAGTACTGCCCTGTTCGACTGGTGCAACAGTCTACTCCACTTTGCGCTCAAAATCCTTCCAAATTCCTCATTCACTTTCTTCTTACACTTTCTTACTAATCTTTTCACCTCTCTCTCTTCCTCCCTACATATAACTCTTATTTCCGTCTCTCACTTTCTCCAATGCCTCTGCTTCCCATCCACTCACTGTATGCTTTCTTTTTTTGCGCCACATCTTCTCTCACCTTTTCATTCCACCGTGCTGTTCCTTGCACTCCCTTTCGTCTTCTCTTCACCCCCACACACCATCCCGCATGCTGCACAAATTTCTTCTGTGACTATCTTGCACACACTTTCCACCTCCCCCATCTGCTCCAAATTATATTTATCCAATCGGTCCTCCACTTCTGTCTTATATTCCGCCTGTTTTTTATCCTCTTGCAACCTTTCTTCCCTCCTTGTATGGACTACTTCCTCCTATCCTTCCCTCATTTTGTTTATCCATTGCATTTGTACCTTTACTTTAATCACCAAGTGGTGGTCAGAAAGTCCATGCCCCAAACCACTGTATGCACTTGCATCCATTACATACCTTATCATTCTGCCATCCACACATTCATAATCATTCATTGCCTTCTGTTCATTCAGTTCACCATCCACCCCTCTCATCACTCCCCACGTATACCTGTGGATCATTTCGTGCCTAAAGAGGTTAAGGGCTATCACCAACCCCCTTCCCTGCTCAAATGTCCACTAGAGCACAGCCATTCTCATCCACTTCTGCAGGCACACCCCACTCACCAACTTCTCCAACAACCTTCGCATTCCCAACTTTTCATTTCATATCTCCAGTCAAAAACACTCTTTCATTCCTTTCAAACTTTTCCATGCATGCTTCCACATTTGTCCAAAACTCATCTTTCATTCTGCTTGCACGATCTTGCGCTGGCTCATACACACATACAATCGTCCACGTTTGTATTCCTTTAATCTTACCCACACAGGCCTTGAACCAATTGATCCACACCTTTCATCTTTCGCACACGACTCATAAAACACTGGATATTAAATCTGACAGAGTTAATATAGAAATTCTTTCCATTATTCGTCCTCGTCTTTTCTCCCTTTGACATCCGTACTTCTATGTTTTCTTTGTCATTATTTCTTACTCCCTCCGTTTCATTTCTTCCTTATTTTCCGTTAATTATTGCCTTCCCTCCCTCCCTCTCCTTCATCCTACAATCATTCCTATTTCTTTGTATCCCTTATTAATTCTCGCATGCTTTAATGTTACTTTCTCTCTCCCACCGTCCTTCCATTTCTGCCTTATAACATTATGACCTAATCTCCTCTCCTTCTCTCTTTGCCTTCCTCTCCTCTCCGTTCCTCATCATTTATTCCTTCTTTTAGCTCCCACATTCCTTGATTTCCTTCCCACCTTTCCACTCTCATCTTTTCTACCATTCCTCCTTCCACTTCTGTACTCTGTCATTCTTTCCTTTCTTGTATCTTCTTGTTCCTTTTTGTTCATTTTTTGTAAGGGTCTCCTTTTGTTTTCTTTCCACTAACTCCTCCTCACAATACTTTCCCTCCCTCGTTACCTACCCCGTTTTGCCTCCCATGTTCTCCCATTCTCTCTTTATTGCTCTCTCACATCTTCTGTTTTCGCTCAGCCCATTCTATTCTATATTTTCTCCTCTTGTTTTTCTGGCCAGTCTATCAAATTCATCTCTTCTTCGTTTTTCTTGTAACAGTTATTTCTAATATTTTCAGGCAAACATCCTTCAGTTCCTTCTTCAATACCTTTCAGTTTCTTCTCTTTTCCTTTTTCTCCTTCCCTCCAAGAAAGTTTTACCTCTTCTATTAATTTCTTTTATTCTCTCTTATTCCCTTCCTCCATGCCTTCCTTTCGCTGTCTGATCCATTTCTTCTCTCTCTCCCTCCTTCTGTCCCTCCACCCCATATACCACATATTATACATTACTGTCTTCCCTTTCTTCCTCCCGTCATTATACAATTTCTTACTTTGCCCTTTGTCTTCTCCTTCCTCTCTCCGATTATTTTTTCTCCCTCTCCTTTTATCCTTCCGTGTTCTACTTCTTCATGTTTACTTATCCAAAGTTCATATCTTCATTTCCAAGCTCTGTTAGTAGCCCCATTTATACTATATATTTTCTTCTTTCTTCTTTCTCATCTCTACCTGTATATCTGAAATTCTTTCCTTTTCCCCTCTCTCCACCTCTCTCGTATTTCTACTTTATTCTCCTTCATCTTCACTCCCCTCTCTCAATATCTTTGTATTCCAACATTTTCCGTTTACTCCTCTTTCTCCGTCTATTTTCTTATGCATCTCTCTCTCTCTCTCTCTCTCTCTCTCTCTCTCTCTCTCTCTCTCTCTCTCTCTCTCTCTGACCTGCTCAAGTAAAGACGTGCTTGTAGCTCTCTTAAGCCCGTTAAAATGGCGCCTGCCCAGCGATTCGCCTGTTGTGTGTGTACCAAGAAATTTATGAGGGGCTTCATGGTGAAAGAAGGAGGTCAGTACACGTGTTGTTGTTTTATTGTGAATTAGCAAGTAGGCTTAGTTTAGAATTTAGGAAAACATATCGATGCAATTGACGTGTTTAAGTTACAGGTTGAAAGGTTGGGAGACTGGGGCTGGAATGGTGAGTGTTAAGACAGCGCATGAATAGGAATCGGATGCATAAGAGTTACGGAGAATAGATAACTTAGAAACTAGACAAGTAACGTTTGAGACTAAACTAGACATTAGTGATGACTTCTAGCCAGCCAAAGGTGGGTGCAAGGCTAAGGTAAGTAGCAATTATAGGACTGTGGCTATTAGGACAGGTGCTAGAGGCTGAAGTGCTTGAGGTGTCTAGTCTCATTCTTGTTGGGGATTCACTGATCAGGCATCAGGAGAAGGAGTTTTGTGTTAAGGGTTCTAGGAGGGAGAATTTTTGTTTTCCTGGGAAGAGGATACAGGAGATGACTGAGAGAGGACTCGGTCTTTGTTACTGTGTATGGACTAATAATAATGCAGCTTCAATTAGGTCAGAAAAGATTCTTATGAAGTATAGGAATCGTATTAGGAATTTCAAGTCGTAGGAAGTTAGTTGTTTGTGATTCGTTACCAAGATTTGACGCTAATTTTGTGATCGTGAGTAGAATGGTAGGAGTCAATACTCGGTCAGTGTAAAAAAAAAAAAAAGTGGTGTGATGTTTGTTGATGTTTGCGACAATTTTAATCATAAGAGTTTGTATGGTAGAGGCGGCCTTCACCTCAGTAAGGTAGGAAGGCTAGGTTAGGTAGGGTGCTGGATGACCGTGTTAGGCATGCTTTAGGTAGAGGCAGAGAGGTGAAAAAAAGGACAGTTTATGGCGTACGTACCTGTTAACAATCCAATCCCTGAGGCCGGTGGGGGTAGGGTAAGTGAGGTGTGATCAGCTCTTCACCATAATTGGGTGCACTGACCTCATCTCTAGTGCAGGTAGAAAATGAGGAGATTAATGGGAAGGGAGGGACTGCCATGCCATCAGCGGCTTATAGGAGCACTGGAATTTTAAAAAGGATATAATAAACTAGGTCCAGTCTCGTACTATGAATATTATATATATGAACATGAAAAGTATTAATTCAAAGCGAGACAGATTAATTAGTTACGTAACTACCGAAATTACCAACATAGTTATGACTGCAGAATCATGGTTAAACCATCGTGACAAACACTTTATTGGAGAAGTATCACTATAGAATTATAAAGTATATATTTTAAAATGAGACTGCACAAAATCAGCAGGGGAGTTCTAGTATATATAAAGAACCAGATAAATGCAGTACAGGTCAATAAATTGGATTTTGAAGCATAAGATTCTCTGTATATCGAAATTTCAAAGAGAGAGTAATAAATTCATTCTTTTCGGTATAACATACAGACCACCCATGACACGAGGAAAATCGTATAATTGTGTTCAACGAAAATAAAATTAATGATAATTCAAAGACTATATTATTTTGGCGGACTTTCATAATCTAAATATTGACTGGAAAAATTTGTATGCACATGAAGAAGGGAACAGGTTGTTAGAATTGATAGTCGTTGCATTATAAGTCAGGCAGTCAATACACCAACACATGGTAATAATATTCTCGATCTTGGCCTAGCAGCAGATAGTCATCGAATAAATTTATGTGATGTTCAAAATTTTAGCAACAGCAAACATAATGTCATTAGTTTTGAAGTTAACATCAACTGTAAGACCAGTATAAATAGCCATTTAGTTCCTTAATTTAAAAAAGCTATCTTCGAAACTAATGAAAAAGGAAATTTCCAGCCCCAACTGAATAATGTTATTACAGGTGAAGAACGTTGAAGAAATGTAGGAAATATTCACTAATCGATTGAGATTCTTGAACAAAATAACATACCCGGTACCGAGAATTACCAGAAGAAATAATTACATTAATAAACCGGCTAGGCGATGCTAGGGAAATGACAAGAGATCGAGCTGGCTGAATGAATGTTGTGAGAAGAAGTGTATGATCAGTTATTTGGCACCCTTTTTAACGTGACAGCGTTCAGATTGACTCTGCCGGATACTATTTCGTGAAATTACAGAATGTGGTGACAGGTTTTTTGGCGTATCAGATTAAGCCAGGATTCCGGGGGCTTGAATGTTGAGTGAGTACGTGACCCATTGGACTGGACAAACTTGGGCTGTCTAGATGTTGGTACTCCTCACCCTGCCCTAAGGTGGGAATGGAGGTCCAGATGATGATGATGATGATGATGAATGATGAAAAATATCATTGGTCACAAGAGAAGAGCATATTAAGAATATGAACGTACAGAAAATCACTATGACAGTACCATACATTTCTAACTGGAGTGGGAAAGTATTCGGAAAACTAAACGAGATTACAAGGCGAAAATTTATCGTGAAGCTAAATTATTACCTCATTAGACGAGCAGTAAGGAAAATGTAAAGGATATCATAGGCACCCTAATAAGCTCAGAAGGTGATCTCATCCATGATAACCAAGCAATAGCAGCATTACTGAACGACTCATTTCATAGTTTTTTCACAAAGTGAACATTGGTAATATTCCCATCCCTCAATCAGATTTCTCAGGAAGAGATGATGAATTAATTATCAATCAACAAATTAACAGAACACGAATTGTTAAATTATATTCAGAAAATCGACCCAAATAAATCAACTGGACAGACCAGATATCTCCTCGCACATTGTGTGGATGTTACGGAGAGTTTGCCTTTCCTTTAACCAAAATTATCAATAAATCATTAACTGAATGTAGAGTGACTAATCATTGGAAGCTCGCCAATATAACACCGATCTTTGAAAAGGGCGATAAAAAAAAGGGCCACAAATTACCACCTAATAAGCCTAACGCCAGTACTAAGCAGAGTTTTGGAGAAAAAAATAATGGAAATAGAAATGCCGTGTTTCTTAATAAGCATAATCTTATAACAGATAACCAACACGGGTTTCAAAATAATACATCATGCCTCACAAATTTGCTTGATTTTTTTTTACCAGCATTCATGATAACTGGGACGCAAAAATACCGTTGCATGTCATCTACCAACATTTACAGAAAGCGTCTGATAAGGTTCCCCATTCTGAGACGACTAGAAAAAACTAAAAGCCAACGGCCTCTAACAAATTATTTTCATACATTGGTGATTGATTTGTGAATCGCAAGCAGCGTGTATTAATCAATGGCAAATCATCAGAATGACTAGAAGCAACAAGTGGAGTTCCTCAATGGTAAGTTCTTTCACTATTCATATCAATGATCTAAAAAATGGACTCACCAATAAGGCAGCGAAATTTGCAGATGACACGAAAAATAGAGGCAAAGTGCTCACGAAAACGAACTGTGAATCTATAAAAAATTGTCTGGATAAGTTATTAAACTGCAATGAAAGACAACAAATGAAATTTAATGTAGTTGAATGTAAGGTAGTGCACTTTGGCGAAAAAAAAAAAAAAATCAGTATGAATATCGCATTTTCAATATCCTACTGACAGAAGTAAAGGGCGAGAAGGACCTGGGAAATATCATCAGTTAGGACTTCTAACACTCAAAACAGTGGACAGCAGCCAGTCACGTAAGAAACAAAATGCTCGGCTGCATCGCACGGAAGTTTGATCATAAAACGCCTCATATAATTTCCAAGCTTTAAACATCATTATTCAAATCACGGCGAAAACACTGTGCACTTCAGTTGTCCCCAAGTCTTGTTATGGAAAAAGATAGGCTGTCGAGAGAGGCAGCGGAGAAACACAAAAATGATACCATCGCTGCGAAAGTTACCCTACGATAAGAGACTAAAGAAACGAAATACGTTTTTGCTAAAAAAGCGACGACTCGAGGGTCTCTAATACAAGTACTTTAGATTATTAACAAATCTGATGAGCTTAGATATGATAATCTGTCGAAATACAGACTGATGCTGTGACTAGAAATAACGGAATAAAACTCAAAAGAAGGAGATAGAACATTATCATAATGAAAAATTACATTAGTATTCCCCCGCAGAACACTGGATTAGGCTACCAGCAAGAGTAGTTAGTGTAAAAATAATTGATCCCTTTAAAATTCGGCTAGATAAATATTTTTAGTCAGTAGGCTATAACTAACTTAGTGTTGTTTATTTTCAGTTTGAAGTGACCCTGACGACTGTTTAATAGCTAGATCATTCGGCGATTGTATTTGCTTTTGTTTTCCAGGTTTGTAGAACTGATATTACATAGTGCATAATTGTTCGTCTTCTACCTTTCCAATAAAATTTCCATGCTTGTTTTCCTACCAAGTGTGTTTTTCCCCTATCTTCTTACTCTCAGTTTAATCGCATGGTGTGGTAAGTGGAGATCCTTCCTCTTTTCTACTCTTACTCTCACACGTTGGTTAGATCTTAGTAGAATTAGCTTTTTTTTTTTTCCCCATCAGATAACCTCGTCATGGACCAACAGGCCTCCCTATGCTCTCTCTCTCTCTCTCTCTCTCTCTCTCTCTCTCTCTCTCTCGACCAGTGTTTCCTAATATACAAAACTTTAAGAGATCTCTGGAAGTGGAAGGCAAAGATGTGAAATTGTCTAAAAAAACTACAAATGAATAAGTACCAGAGAACTCCTGCTTCCTCGCAAATATGGGCGTTAATTTCTAGCCAACTCATTAAAGCTGCTCAGTTCAATCTTCACATCCTAATATTTCCTCTCATACTCCTCTTTACATTTTTTTTCTTTTCATCTCTCATTCCCTTTTTCTTTCTCATTTTGTATCTGCTTTCAATTTTTATTTTTATTTACCTGCTGTTTTCCTTTCTCTTCACCTTTTCTCCTCTCGATTTCCCCAAATTTCTTCTTACTCCTGCTTTTTTTTTTTTTTTTTTTTTTTTTATGACACGAGTTCCTTCTCAATTCATTTTACGTGATATTTTGCAGATCCCGTCTTTTTATTCTTGCTTTAATTATGCTTTAGTTTCTTGTTTCACCGATTTGTTTTTTTGTTTTTTACATCCTCCAAACAGATTATATTTTCCCGCATTGGTTTCTTTGTATTTTTCAAAAAGTTATGAATCGAATTTCTAAAAATTTTTTAGAAGGGTAGGGAATGGAAAAACACATCCGATATTAATGGTGATGTGGATCATCATCTGGATCCACGATTCTTTGCAACTGAGATATAGTGTGAATTTCAACGTTTTTGCATATAACTCGATAAATATTGCCTACAATGCATGCACAAAAATTAAAAGAAAACATCTCCGCATAGGCGGAGGTTTGAAATCTCGGATTGCCCTCGTTCATTCATTTGGGTTTCTTTTCGTGTCTGTCTGTATTTTTTCACAGACTGTCTAGCACACTGGCTGGCTCGGTATCAAAGAAAGCTGTGTCTTTATCATATCTGTGGAGCAATGCAGCAGAAGCCAGATATTGAGTATGTGTGTGTGTGTGTGTGTGTGTGTGTGTGTGTGTGTGTGTGTGTGTGTGTGTGTGTGTGTGTGAGAGAGAGAGAGAGAGAGAGAGAGAGAGAGAGAGATGAGGGAGTTACATAGTAACGCAGACTGTACAAACCTTGCGGTTCCTATGAGGCGATCAGACTTTAATGCAGCAACTTATACGAGTACCTAGCCACAGACGTAGGAGAAGATTAGTACAACAGAAGGCTTTCTCCCCGGGCCCTCCAAACCCTCGAACGTTTGCCGTTCAGGAAAAAGAGTGAAAATAAGCACCTTTGCCGTTCAGGAAAAAGAGTGAAAATAAGCACCTTTGAAGGACTACAATGTGTTAAAGAAATTTCGTGGATCCCCTGGCTCTCCTCTGTGGACTCAAAGGGGACTGGCGATGCCTGTCTGGTAAAGACTGGTATAGACACTCATTGAAAGAATACCTACAGAGCTCGCTTAAAGCTTATTATTTAATTTCATTGCAGTATGTCCTACCGGTTCATTCTAAGAAGCATAGGACTTGTTTATTTCGAGACAAATAACTACTTTGTGGCTCTCAGAAATAACAGATGGATGGTTACAGGAGAAACTGGAGCAAAGGGAGGAGCAAATGGAGGAGAGAGAGAAACTCTGGAAGAGATGGTCGGAGCTGAATTAGTGTCGGTAAATGTATTATTTATCAGTTTTTTTAGGCGATTATATATTATCGTCCTCTATCTTGGTTTTCAAAACCCACAATTTCATAAATCCATGAGGAAATTTGTATATTCATCACATGTATATACATTCACAGAAATACCTACATACTACATCAATAAACAGTGAGAGAGGAAGTGTAGACATGGTAGGATTATATTATAATGAGATAAGGATAAATAGAAGGAAAGAGATATACTGGGGGATGGATCTCATTCAGCTCTGCAGGTTCAAGGAATTTGTTTAGTTTTTGCGACTGACAAGTACCTCTGCCGTATCATATAATTATGGTCGTTCATATTGTTCTGTGTGTTATCTATAATGTCCGTCTAAAATATTCAATAAGGTGAGAATATGAACACTTAGGCGCCAGGTGACGTAAATGAAGAAGCTTGCTATTTAACTTACAGATATTAGATTCAGCAGAGTGATGTGGTAAATTCGATAGCAAGCAAATTACTGAAGAGAAAAGGACTCCATGACAAGCAGGTATTGGCGAAGGGCTGATTAAACCATTTTCATGCGGTTATAACTTTTTTCATATTCTATATTATTAAATTATGAAATTATCAGAGCTTACACAAGAAAGGTAAAAACAGAGCGCAACAACTGCACCCAGCAGGCAGTCTAAGGGCTCAACATATTACCTTCCCCTGAGACGCAGACCTTTGCCCCATCGTTTAAAAAATAATACTTACTTTATCTTTGCCTGACAGTCAACTGTGCCCTAAGTTTGGACAAAATTTGACCGAAATTCTTGAGCTGACCTTGATTTGTGACCAAGATCTATCTATCTATCTATCTATTGCCAGACGCCTCAATCCCGTTTGGGGTGGCCACAAACAAATCGCCTCCACGTCGCCCTGTCCCCCACCATTTCACTGCCTTGCTCCCAACTTACACCCCCCTCTCTCATATACCTCTCCACGACATCCCTCCATCTCATCCTCGGCCTCCCCCTCCTTCATCCCCCCTCCACCTCACTCACATACACTCTCTTCGTCAGTCTCTCACCCTCCATCCTCCCCACATGGCCAAACCACCTCAGTGTGTTCCTCATAACGCTTCCTATCACATCCACATCCACACCACAACGTTCCTTTATATCCTCATTCGTCAGCCTGTCTCTCCGTGTGACTCCACAGGCTCCTCTCAAATAACTCATTTCCACTGCTCTCACTCTTGACTTGTGTCCGTCCAACAACGTCCAAGCTTCACGTCCATACGGTAGAGTTGGTATCATAATATTGTCATGTAGTAACTTTTTCACTTCCAAGCTCACTTTCCTGCTTCTTATCACTGCTTTCAAAGAACCAGCAACCTTTCTTCCCTGCTGTACCCTTTCAAGCACTTCACCCTCCAAACCTCCATCCTTACTCGTCACACTACCCAAGTACTTAAACGTCCTCACATTTTCCAATTCCTCACCATCCAACCTCGCTGTACATTCACTGACTTCACCTCTCTCAAAGACCATCACTTTACTCTTCTCTACATTCACCTTTAGATTCCGTTTCTTACACACTCTCCCAAACTCATCCACCAAGCCTTGCAGCTCCCCTTCGTCTTCACTCAACAACACAGTATCATCTGCAAACAACAAGACCAAGATCGTTGACTTATTAATCTGAAAATAAAATCTTTTATATCCTACAATGACCCACAATATGTCGACAAACTTTGGTTTAAAAACTTCTTGTTTATTTATTAGAGGTGTGAATGAGGAGAGCAAGAGGGTGGAAGTGGTGAAAGTCAAGAGTCCGAGATATGCCGTGATGTCATTGTGTGAAACGAAGATGAAATGGTGTGAAGTGGAGGAGTGGGAGGGTGAGAAATGTGTAAGATCGGACATTAATGGGCGAGGAAGATGCAAGGAAGAAGTTACTTCGTTGATGAATGAGGTGTGGCAGAATGGAATGAGAGACTACAAATGTGTCAACTCGAGATTAGTATGTATGTCAAGGTCAAGTTCCAGAAGGTGAAAGTGGGAGTCACTGTAGCATATGCACCGTGTGATGACAGGAGTGAGAGAGATAAAGAAAAGTTTTGGGTTAAGCTGCATGAAGCAGTGGGAGAAATGCCCAGGAGCTATAAAGTGATCGTAATAGGCGATGTGAATGAAAGAGTAGGCACTGGTCCTCAGGATAACGTAATGGGTTGTAATGGAGTACCAGGAGAAAATGATAATGGAAAGCGACTGAAGGATATGTGTCAGGAAAGGAGGTTGTGCATTTGTCACTCGTATTGAAACACTAAGATGCACATGCTGTAAATATACATAACGTATAGGAAACGGGAATCGTGTTGAAATGAGCCTGATTGATTACGTTCCCGTAGGGAGCTCGATGCTGGGAATGGTTGCTGGTACGATAGCTGCGAAAGGACGATGTGGAGGTCTGTCAGATCATATGATTGTGGTATGCAAGATCAAGCTGAGAGGAGTGATGTGGACTAGGAGAGAGAGGAGCGGTCAGGGAGAAAGACTGAAAGTCGAGAAGCTGAGCATCAAAGAAATGGCAGATGAATACAGGGCCAAAGTAGGTGAGGGGTAAGAATCAGTGAATTGGAATGAAATGGATCTGGACAGCCTATGGAATGCATATAATGATTGCTTAGTTAGGAATACTAAAGCGTTGTGTGGTGTGGCAAGAGTAACAGCAAAGAAGAAAGGGACGGCATGGTAGGATGAATAGGTTAAGAGAGCAGTGTAGGAAGGGAGGAAGCAATGGCTAGAGTGGATACAGGACAGAGTTTCAGTTGAAATATGAAATGAATATATTGAGATCAAAAAGCTCATAAAGAGACTACTGAAGAGGAAAAAGGAAGTAAACGATGATCTAGGAAGAAAAATGAACGCAAATTAATCTGAAGGTAGGAAGTTGCTCTGGAAAGAGGTGCAGAAATGTAGATGTGACAGCAGAAAGAGATGTGAAAGTGTGAAGGATGTATGTAGGTGATAAATTTTTATTAACCCTTGGGGATGAAATAATGACCAGACAGGAAGAATATTTTGAAAGGCTGATGAATGGGAATAGAGAGAGCAGAGCAGCTGTAAACATGATTGGTTCTGGGGGTGTGCAGAGAAGGAACACAGTGCCAGGAAATGTGACACGCGCACAAGTGCAGAACGCAGTGAATTGGCAGAAAAATTGGAAAGCAGCTGGGGTTGATGAGGTGTATGCAGAGATGATTAAGTGCAGAGGAGAGGGCGGAATTAAGTGCTTGTTGGAGATATGTAAGAAGCCATGGATGAGTGAAACTCTGCCGGCAGAGTGGGAAGTGGCTGTGATTCTACCCCTGTAAAAAAATAAAGGTGAGCGAAGTGAGTGCAAGAATTATCGTGGCAGAAGTTTATTGAGAGTCGTAAAGAAGGTATATGGAACATTTATTATAAAGAAAGTAAGATAGAGATCAGAAGTCTTGGTGAGTGATGAATAGGGTGGCTTTAGGAGTGGCAGAGGATGTGTGGAGAAGGCTTGTGAGAAGGACTGTAAGGTGTTTATGGCATTTATGCATCCGGAAATAGCATCCGACAAAGTAGACAAAGAAGGATTGTGGAAGGTATTGCGCATGTGAGGTGTAGATGTTAAGGTGCTAGGTGCCGTCAAGAGTTTTTATGATGATGGTGAAGCATGTGTAAGGGTAAATGGGCATCTAAGTGAATGGTTCACGATCAGTGTTGACGTGCAACAAGGTTGTGTGATGTCCCCATGGATGTTAATATAATTATATGGATGGGGTGATGAGAGAAGTAAAATCACGAGCAACGGAGGGAGGGATGGAGTTTGTAATGAATGGTTACAGATGGAATATCTCAAATTTATTGTATGCTGATCATATAGCGCTACTCGCATACACCGGACAAGATAACAGACAAGAGCTTGGTGACCAAGTGCACAGTTTTGCTGATGTGTGTGAGCGTCGTGCCTTGAGAGTAAATGTAGAGAAGAGTAACGTGATGGTAATCGAGATAGAAGGTGGCTCCCAGTGTGATGTTACAGTTAATGGAGAGAGACTGGAATCGCTGAGAGAGTTCAAATACCTGGGCACAGTGTCAGAAAAAAGAGGAAAATATGCAAACGAAGAGGAAAGTAGAGTAACACAAGGAAGGAAAGTAGCTGGTCCTATGAAGGCCTTGATAAGAAACACAGGCTTGAGTGTTGCAGGTGGGCGAAGCTTACATGAAGGAGTGTTATTGCCACCTTTGAAATACGGATGTGAGACAATGGTATGGCATGAAAATGAAAAGTCAAGAGTGAGAACAGTGGAGATGGGACTTCTGAGGAATGTATGTGGAGTGCAGAGAGTGAATAGGATACGAAATAATGTGACTCGTGAAATATGCTGAGTGAGGAAGTCTGTGGACACCAGTATCGAAGAGAGTGTACTGAGATGGTACGGTCATGTGGAAAGAATAGATAACAACGGAGTAGTGATAAAAAAAATAATACTGTATCTGAGCGAATTTGAAGGAGGGAGGAGGCTAGGCAGGTCAAAGAGAAGGTGGAGGGATATGGATGAGTGTGTGAGGAAGAGAGGTATGGAAGTCGATGAGGCTAAGGGACTGACAAGAGATCGAGCTGGCTCGATGTATATTGTGAGAAGATGTGCATGATCAGTGATTTGGCATCTCTTTTTAACGTGACAGTGTTCGGATTGGCTATTGGATACGTTTATGGGAAGCTACAGAATGTGGTGAAAGTTTTTGGCATCTCAGATACAGCCAGGATTCCAGGGCCTTCAATGATGAGTGAATGGAAGCGTGGTCCATTGGATTGGCCAAACTTGGGCTGTCTGAACGTTGCTACTCCTCACCCTACCCTAAGGTGGGAAAGGAGGTCCAGGTGATGATGATGAATAATGATATATTTATCGTCCTTTAGATGATTTTTTGTCAAAGGTGGACTACATTATATTTTCCTGACCGACAGCCTATCCTAGAACACTGGTTTAAATCAGATCAACCGCTTCAGTTACACTGTCATGTGACCATAATATTTGGTACATTGTTCTTAAAATATAATATTTCATAATTTCCATTAAGATTACACTAAATAGTATCAAAACTCTTTGAGTTATTATTCACACACACACACACACACACACACACACACACACACACACACACACACACACACACACACACAACCTACGATATAATACATTCCAATGTCTCCATGGACGGATGTTGTTTGTTATTGTTGTTCTGCCAAGTCTGTCTGGCAGGGCAGACCCATCTATGAGTTGCAAGCAGTTGCCTTTCTGTGGTAAGCAATGCATCATCAGGATCGTAATATGGACCTTCCATAGGGCGAGGTGCCGGCAAAACCGAGAGGCAAATCCCCCAAGAGGATAAGCTGTGTGTAGGAGATATGTATGAGAACTGGTCCAGGCTCAGACTTTGATTACTTGGTAAAATGTGGCTAGGTTTTCCACATGGGAGAGTTAAGTACGTCCAGTTGCCAGGCCTTGGCCTCGTGTCCTTGCACTGTAGTACCTCTCGGGATGATATTAACTGCCTAAACACTACTTTTTTTATATGCAATCGGGTGCTACACCATGCCAAACGGTAACCCAGTCCTATCCATGGCATGGGAATTCTTTTATCTTGAGAGCAATAAGGGTGTGTGAGTGTTGTTATTGCATCTCTCTCTCTCTCTCTCTCTCTCTCTCTCTCTCTCTCTCTCTCTCTCTCTATATATATATATATATATATATATATATATATATATATATACAAAATATTTTGCCACTCAACGTGTATATTTTTAGCGTTTTGTGATTTAACCTAATTCTCCTCGTTGCTCTGTTGCATCACCTGTCTGAAATAAATTTTGAGCAAATACTATTTTTTCATTTTTGGTTGTTTTTGTCGTGCGAGGGAACGAAGCAAAAAGAAAGGAAAATGAGATGCAATAAAATGTAAAATAATGCTTATATAGGGTAAAAGGAAAGAGTGTAGACAATGAAAAAAAAAAGTCCAATTTATCTTTTTGGTGAACTTAACTCTTCACTAGAGAGACGTTATTTTTTTTTTTTTTTTCATTTGTTATTCACAATATTCTTCTGCGAGTCGCTCGTAGCTCAACAGAATTATGTGGTAATGTCTGGAACTAAGTGCAATAGAAGAAGTAACCATGATAGTGTTAAGGGAAATCTTATTAATGGAGTATTTGAGAGTGCCTTCATTCACCCCCTTTAGTATTATGGGCACTTTCAAAACTTAATATAATCATGTGCATAATCCTGATGAAAATAAATAAAATGTTACCCTTGTAAAGAGGGCAACATTTGTAACAAGCTGGCATTGATGAGTTTGCCTGTAGGATGGATGCGAATATTTCTTAGGTTTTACTTAAGAGTGACTAGTGGTGTTGCCAAGTTTCCTTAAGCATATGATGAGAGTTTTCTGACTTTGTGATTTTTTACTTCCGTGTTTCTGCATCCTTGCCAGTGGATTATTAAGTTTGTATCAGAATATAACTGCGAATGATGATGATGATGATGATGATGATGATGATGATGATGAAGACTGTTAATAAAAGACAAACTGGCAGTATCAGGAACCAGTTATGAGGGGTAAGAGAAATTAGACACGAAGAGCGAAAGAATACAGAACAAGTAAAGAAAACAAATCAAATGGGTCCCATGGAAAGCCCATCCAAGAAACACTACCTCGGATTATGGTACTGGAGAACATTTGTCAGTGCCAGAGATGCTATGGAAAAGAAATAAATGGGAGGCGGAGAGGATCTCACGAGACAGATACTGACTGGGGACAGGGAGAAAGAAGATGAATAAGGAAGATTGGGGAATGAAGGATGGTGTGGACAAGGAGTAGAAGGGGGGAATATAAGAATTATTGGAAGGCAGATGTATTGCGAAAACGACTTTGCAAATCTCGTTTACACAGTATCACCTGCAATATGCTATAGTAAAATTATTTTCAGCTACTCCAAGCCTGTACATTATAATCTATTAAAATATTATTGTAATGAGCAATATATATATATATATATATATATATATATATATATATATATATATATATATATATATATATATATATATATATATATATATATATACTGTATATATATATATATATATATATATATATATATATATATATATATATATATATATATATATATATATATATATATATATACTGTATATATATACTGTATATATCCACACACACATATATATGGTTTATGTGAGGAAGAAGGAACCAAAGGCTAGAATCCCGAAAGATTGTGAAAGAAAAAAGAAAACAGATAGCCAAATTCAAGATCTGTTCATTTCAAGGAGCCTGGACACACTGCTTTTGAAAGACTGGAGGTCACAGACAGTAGGAAATACAGAGAAAGACATTCCAGAGTTGATCTGTTGCATAAATGAAGGACTGGTAGGAACAGTTAACTGTTGGCAATGAGACAGAGACTGAGAAGAGACAGTAGGAGGAGAGCTAGTGAGATGATAAGCCTCTGACACCACATTGTTGAGAAGAGCTGTATGTGGGGAACCTCCCCTCACATGAGAGTTGTACTCTGCACAAAGCCGAATAAAACCCTTGTAAGTATAGTGACCCTTCTGATTACCCGGCCTCCATTTGCACAACAGTGCATGGGTAAACAAGGCACGGAGTCGGCTTAGAACACCTAATCTTCTTAGATGCAGATTATAAAACAGAGGTTATATTTATGATCTTACCCAGATAAAATCCGCGAAATTAAAACCCCAAGTACCAATATGTTCAAAGGTAATGCAGGAATGACTTGAATATCGTTAAAATTAGAGGATACTCCTGTGGAATATTTGGACAGGTTGAAAAGTTTAAGAATTGAGTTCTGATGCATTAAAAACAAGATTAATTTTATCCTAATCAGAAATATGAGTGAAACAAGACAGTAGGTGTGACGTAGCCTCATCCCGTGGTCGAAGTAACTGCGGTGATGGAAGCTGCAAGAAACGATGGAAATTTGAAGGGTGGAGTCATCAAAGTATGAATGGTTAGGGTTAGATGTTCAGCTTAGAAGGTCAATGAGGAATAGGGAGAGAGTTGGTGATAAGACAGAGCACTGAGGAACATCACTATTATTAGCTCTTGGAGAACAGCTGTGACCATCTACAACAGCTGCTATAGAACGACAGGTAAAGCAGCTTGAGATAAAGAAAAAGAGATAAGGACAGAAACCTTAAGAGGGCAGTTTGCAAATTAAAGATTTATGGCAGAATCGATCGAAGGTCTTTGAGATGTCAAGTGCAATGGCAAAGCTTTCGTCAAAGTCCTGAGAGAAGGGTGGCCAGGAATCTAAAAGGAAGGTGAGAAGAGATCCAGGGGAGTGTCCCTGGTGGAATCCATGCTGATGACTGGAAAGAAGATTGTGATAGGAATATTTTTTTTTAAACTTTAGAAATACAGGATGTTACAACATGGGTTGTAATAAGAGAACTGCGAGTGGTCACCTTTTTGGCGGAACAAACTGAATTAGAGTAAACTTCCAGCAAGAAGGAAAGGTACAAGTTGACAGACAAAGGCGAAAGAGTTTACGTTGGCAGGGTGTAAGTATAGAACACAGTTTTTGAGGACAACAGGAGGGACCCGACCAAGCCCATGTGCCTTGTTAGTATTGATGCCAGTGATGGCAGAAGATACATCAACTGAAAAAATATTAATTTCAGCCATGAGAAAGTCGGAGGGGGGAAGTGGTGGAAGAACAGCGCAAGAATCGTCTAAGGTGGAATTGGAAGAGTAAGGCTGAGGGGCGAGTGCTGCTTTAGCAGTAGAAATAAAACAGCTACAAAACCATCACGACGAAAAAAAGGAGGGAAAGATGCTGAAGTAAAATTGTTAGACAAGTTTTTGGCAAGGTACTAGAAGGAGCAGGGAGAATTGTTGTTGGAGAGTTAAGAGAATTCAGCACGAATGATAATTTTTGCTTTTAATAGCGAGCAAAGAACAGATTCAGCACGCTTTCAGAAGGAAATATCAAAGAGATGAGATTCCGCGGTGGGTTGGCCTTCTCCTTGTTGTGAAAAGTATGTAAACAATCGTGTTTAAACCAAGGCTATTTGCATAAGTCACAGGGTAAGAGAAGAAAATGTAAGCTTCCATGCCAAAGAGAATAACTTCTCTAATGCGTGAGGCACACCGCAGATCGCTCTCGGCCATGTTAACAAAAAGGTCCATAAAATGAGTCATTAAAAATGGATTAGGCTACCAGCAACAATAGTTAGTGTAAAAATAATTGATCCCTTTAAAATTCGACTAGATAAATATTTTAAGTCAATAGACTATAACAAACTTAGTGTTGTTTATTTTCAGTTTAAAGTGACCCTGACGACTGTTTAATAGCTAGATCATTCGGCGATTGTGTTTGCTTTTGTTTTCCAGGTTTGTAGAACTGATATTACATAGTGCATAATTGTTCGTTTCTACCTTTCCAATAAAATTTCCATGCTTGTTTTCCTAACAAGTATGTTTTTTCCCCTATCTTCTTACTCTCAGTTTAATCGCATGGTGTGGTAAGTGGAGGAGATCCTTCCTCTTTTCAATTCATACTCTTACACATTGGTTAGATCTAAGTAGAATTAGCGTTGTTTTCGATCAGATAACCTGGTCATGGACCAACAGACCTCCTTATGCTCTCTCTCTCTCTCTCTCTCTCTCTCTCTCTCGACCAGTGTCTCCGAATATACAATACTTCATGAGATTTCCCGTAGTGGAAGGCAAAGATGTGAAATTGTCTAAAAAACTACAAATGAATAAGTACCAGAGAACTCCTGCTTCCTCGCAAATATGGGCGTTAATTTCTAGCCAACTCATTAAAGCTGTTCAGTTCAATCTTCACATCCTAATATTTCCTCTCATACTCCTCTTCTCATTTTTTTTCTTTTCATCTCCCATTCTCTAATTCTTTCTCATTTTGTATCTGCTTTCAATTTTTATTTTAATTTACCTGCAGTTTTCCTTTCTCTTCACTTTTTCTCCTTCCATTTTGCTCTAGTTTCTTCTTACTCCTGTTGTTTTTGTTTGTTTTTTTTTTTACGATATGCGTTCCTTCTCATTTCATTTTAAGTGATAGTTTGCAGTTCCCGTCTTTTTATTTTTTGCGTTAATTATGCTTTAGTTTCTTGTTTCACTGTTTTTTTTTTTTTACCTCCTCCAAATAGATTATATTTGCCCGCATTGGTTTCTTTGTATTTTTCAAAAAGTCATGAACTGAATTTGCTAAAAATTATTAGAAGGGTAGGGAATGGAAAACAACATTAGATATTAATGGTGATGTGGATCATCATCCAGATCCACGATTTTTTAAAAGATTCTGTACAACTGAGAGATAGTGTGAATTTCAACGTTTTTGCATATAACTCGATAAATAATGCCTACAATGCATGCACAAAAATTACAAGATAACATCTCCGCATAGGCGGAGGTTTGAAATCTCGGATTGCCCTCGTTCATTCATTTGGTTTTCTTTTCGTGTCTGTCTGTACTTTTACACAGACTGTCTAGCACACTGGCTGGCTCGGTATCAAAGCAAGCTGTGTCTTTATCATATCTGTGGAGCAATGCAGCAGAAGCCAGATATTGAGAGAGTGTGTGTGTGTGTGTGTGTGTGTGTGTGTGTGTGTGTGTGTGAGAGAGAGAGAGAGAGAGAGAGAGAGAGAGAGAGAGAGAGAGAGAGAGAGACAGACAGACAGACAGACAGACAGACAGACAGAGAGACAGAGAGAGAGAGAGAGAGAGAGAGAGAGAGAGAGACAGACAGACAGACAGACAGACAGACAGTGAGACAGAGAGAGAGAGAGAGAGAGAGAGAGAGAGAGAGAGACAGACAGAGAGAGAGATGAGCGAGTTACATAGTAACACAGACTGTACAAACCTTGCGGTTCCTATGAGGCGATCAGACTTTAATGCAGCAACTTATACGAGTACCTAGCCACAGACGTAGGAGAAGATTAGTACAACAGAAGGCTTTCTCCCCGGGCCCTCCAAACCCTCGAACGTTTGCCGTTCAGGAAAAAGAGTGAAAATAAGCACCTTTGCCGTTCAGGAAAAAGAGTGAAAATAAGCACCTTTGCCGTTCAGGAAAAAGAGTGAAAATAAGCACCTTTGGAGGACTACAATGTGTTAAAGAAATTTCGTGGATCCCCTGGCTGTCCTCTGTGGACTCAAAGGGGACTGGCGATGCCTGTCTGGTAAAGACTGGTATAGACACTCATTGAAAGAATACCTGCAGAGCTCGCTTAAAGCTTATATTTAATTTCATTGCAGTATGTCCTACCGGTTCATTCTAAGAAGCATAGGACTTGCTTTAATTCGAGACAAATAACTACTTTCTGGCTCTCAGAAATAACAGATGGATGGTTACAGGAGAAACTGGAGCAAAGTGAGGGGCACATGGAGGAGAGAAAATCTGGAAGAGATGGACGGAGTTGAATTAGTGTCGGTAAATGTATTTTTTATCATTTTTTTGAGGCGGTTATATATTATCGTACTCTATCTCGGTTTTCAAACCCACAATTTCATAAATTCATGCGGAAATTTATATATTCATCACATGTATATACATTCACAGAAATACCTACATACTACATTAATAAACTGAGAGAGGAAGTGTAGACATGGTAGGATTATATTATAGTGAAATAAGGATAAATAGAAGGAAAGATATATACTGGGGGATGTAACTCATTCAGCTCTGGAGATTCAAGGAATTTGTTCAGTTTTTGCGACTGACAAGTACCTCTGCCGTATCATATAATTATGGTCGTTCATATTGTTCTGTGTGTTATCTATAATGTCCGTCTAAAATATTTAATAAGGTGAGAATATGAACCCTTAGGCACCAGGTGACGTAAATGAAGAAGCTTGCTGTTTAACTTATAGATATTAGATTCACTAGAGTCGTGTGGAAAATTCGATAGCAAGCAAATTACTGAAGAGAAAAGGACTCCATGACAAGCAGGTATTGGCGAAGGGCTGATTAAACCATTTTCATGCGGTTATAACTTTTCTCATATTCTATATTATTAAATTCTGAAATTATCAGAGCTTACACAAGAAAAGTAAAAACAGAGTGCAACAACTGCACCCAGCAGGCAGTCTATGGGCTCAGCATATGACCTTCCCCTGAGACGCAGACCTTTGCCCCATCGTTTAAAAAAATAATAATTACTTTATCTTTGCCTGACCGTCAACTGTGCCCTAAGTTTGGAGAAACTTTGACCGAAAATCTTGAGCTGACCTTGATTTGTGACCATGATCTATCTATCTATTTATCTATTGCCAGACGCCTCAATCCCGTTTGGGGTGGCCACAAACAAATCGCCTCCACGTCGCCCTGTCCCCCGCCATTTCACTGCCTTGCTCCCAACTCACACCCCCCTCTCTCATATACCTCTCCACCCCATCCCTCCATCTCATCCTCGGCCTCCCCCTCCTTCTTCCCCCCTCCACCTCACTCACATACACTCTCTTCGTCAGTCTCTCACCTTCCATCCTCTCCACATGGCCAAATCACCTCAGTGTGTTCCTCATAACGCTTCCTATCACATCCACATACACACCACAACGCTCCTTTATATCCTCATTCGTCAGCCTGTCTCTCCGTGTGACTCCACAGGCTCCTCTCAAATAACTCATTTCCACTGCTCTCACTCTTGACTTGTGTCCGTCCAACAACGTCCAAGCTTCACGTCCATACGGTAGAGTTGGTATAATAATATTGTCATGTAGTAACTTTTTCACTTCCTTGCTCACTTTCCTGCTTCTTATCACTGCTTTCAAAGAACCAGCAACCTTTCTTCCCTGCTGTACCCTTTCAAGCACTTCACCCTCCAAACCTCCATCCTTACTCGTCACACTACCCAAGTACTTAAACGTCCTCACATTTTCCAATTCCTCACCATCCAACCTCGCTGTACATTCACTGACTTCACCTCTCTCAAAGACCATCACTTTACTCTTCTCTACATTCACCTTTAGATCCGTTTCTTACACACTCTCCCAAACTCATCCACCAAGCCTTGCAGCTCCCCTTCGTCTTCACTCAACAACACAGTATCATCTGCAAACAACAAGACCAAGATCGTTGACTTATTAATCTGAAAATAAAATCTTTTATATCCTACAATGACCCACAATATGTCGACAAATTTCTGTTTAAAAACTTCTTGTTTATTTATTAGAGGTGTGAATGAGGAGAGCAAGAGGGTGGAAGTGGTGAAAGTCAAGAGTCCGAGATATGCCGTGATGTCATTGTGTGAAACGAAGATGAAATGGTGTGAAGTGGAGGAGTGGGAGGGTGAGAAATGTGTAAGATCGGACATTAATGGGCGAGGAAGATGCAAGGAAGAAGTTACTTCATTGATGAATGAGGTGTGGCAGAATGGAATGAGAGACTACAAATGTGTCAACTCGAGATCAATGTATGTCAAGTTCAAGTTCCAGAAGGTGAAAGTGGGAGTCACTGTAGCATATGCACCGTGTGATGACAGGAGTGAGAGAGAGAAAGACAAGTTTTGGGTTAAGCTGGATGAAGCAGTGGGAGAAATGCCCAGGAGCTATAAAGTGATCGTAATAGGCGATGTGAATAGAAGAGTAGGCGCTGGTCCTGAGGATAACGTAATGGGCTGTAATGGAGTACCAGGAGAAAATGATAATGGAAAGCGACTGAAGGATATGTGTCAGGAAAGGAGGTTGTGCATTTGTCACTCGTATTGAAACACTAAGATGCACATGCTGTAAATATACATAACGTATAGGAAACGGGAATCGTGTTGAAATGAGCCTGATTGATTACGTGCCCATAGGGAGCTCGATGCTGGGAATGGTTGCTGGTACGATAGCTGCGAAAGGACGATGTGGAGGTCAGTCAGATCATATGATTGTGGTATGCAAGATCAAGCTGAGAGGAGTGATGTGGACTAGGAGAGAGAGGAGCAGTCAGGGAGAAAGACTGAAAGTCGAGAAGCTGAGCATCAAAGAAATGGCAGATGAATACAGGGCCAAAGTAGGTGAGGGGTAAGAATCAGTGAATTGGAATGAAATGGATCTGGACAGCCTATGGAATGCATATAATGATTGTTTAGTTAGGAATACTAAAGCGTTGTGTGGTGTGGTAACAGTAACAGCAAAGAAGAAAGGGACGGCATGGTAGGATGAATAGGTTAAGAGAGCAGTGTAGGAAGGGAGGAAGCAGTGGCTAGAGTGGATACAGGACAGAGTTTCAGTTGAAATATGAAATGAATATATTGAGATCAAAAAGCTCATAAAGAGACTACTGAACAGGAAAAAGGAGGTATACGATGATCTAGGAAGAAAAATGAACGCAAATTAATCTGAAGGTAGGAAGTTACTCTGGAAAGAGGTGCAGAAATGTAGATGTGACAGCAGAAAGAGATGTGAAAGTGTGAAGGATGTATGTAGGTGATAAATTTTTATTAACCCTTGGGGATGAAATAATGACCAGACAGGAAGAATATTTTGAAAGGCTGATGAATGGGAATAGAGAGAGCAGAGCAGCTGTAAACATGATTGGTTCTGGGGGTGTGCAGAGAAGGAACACAGTGCCAAGAAACGTGACATACGTACAGGTGCAGAACGCAGTGAAGTGGCTGAAAAATTGAAAAGCAGCTGAGGCTGATGAGTTATATGGAGACATGATTAAGCGTAGAGGAGAGGGCGGAATTAAGTGCTTGTTGGAGATATGTAAGAAACCATGGATGAGTGAAACTCTGCCGACAGAGTGGGAAGTGGCTGTGATTCTACCCCTGTAAAAAAATAAAGTTGAGCAGAAGTGAGTGCAAGAATTATCGTGGCAGAAGTTTATTCAGAGTCGTAAAGAAGGTATATGGAACATTTATTATAAAGAAAGTAAGATAGAGATCAGAAGTCTTGGTGAGTGATGAATAGGGTGGCTTTAGGAGAGGCAGAGGATGTGTGGAGAAAGCTTGTGAGAAGGACTGTAAGGTGTTTATGGCAATTATGCATCCGGAAATAGCATCCGACAAAGTAGACAAAGAAGGATTGTGGAAGGTATTGCGCATGTGAGGTGTAGATTTTAAGCTGCTAGGTGCCGTCAAGAGTTTTTATGATGATGGTGAAGCATGTGTAAGGGTAAATGGGCATCTAAGTGAATGGTTCACGATCAGTGTTGACGTGCAACAAGGTTGCGTGATGTTCCCATGGATGTTAATATAATTATATGGATGGGATGATGAGAGAAGTAAAATCACGAGCAACGGAGGGAGGGATGGAGTTTGTAATGAATGGTGACGGATGGAATATCTCAAATTTGTTGTATGCTGATCATATAGCGCAACTTGCATGCACCGGACAAGACAGCAGACAAGAGCTTGGTAGACAAGTGCAGAGTTTTGCTGATGTGTGTGAGCGTCGTGCCTTGAGAGTAAATGTAGAGAAGAGTAAAGTGATGGTAATCGAGAGAGAAGGTGACTCCCAGTGTGATGTTACAGTTAATGGAGAGAGACTGGAATCAGTGATAAAGTTCAAATACCTGGGCACAGTGTCAGAAAAGAGAGGAAAATATGCAAAAGAAGAGGAAAGTAGAGTAACACAAGGAAGGAAAGTAGCTGGTTCTATGAAGGCCTTGATAAGAAACACAGGCTTGAGTGTTGCAGGTGGGCGAAGCTTACATGAAGGAGTGTTATTGCCACCTTTGAAATACGGATGTGAGACAATGGTGTGGCATGAAAATGAAAAGTCAAGAGTGAGAACAGTGGAGATGGGACTGCTGAGGAATGTATGTGGAGTGCAAAGAGTCAATAGGATACGAAATAATGTGACTCGTGAAATATGCAGAGTGAGGAAGTCTGTGGACACCAGAATCGAAGAGAGTGTACTGAGATGGTACGGTCATGTGGAAAGAATAGATAACAACGGAGTAGTGATAAAAAAAAAAAAAATACTGTATCTGAGCGAATTTGAAGGAGGGAGGAGGCTAGGCAGGTCAAAGAGAAGGTGGAGGGATATGGATGAGTGTGTGAGGGAGAGAGGTATGGAAGTCGATGAGGCTAAGGGACTGACAAGAGATCGAGCTGGTTGGATGTATGTTGTGAGAAGAGGTGCATGATCAGTGATTTGGCACCCCTTTTTAACATAACAGTGTTCTGATTGGCTATCGGATATGTTTATGGGAAGCTACAGAATGTGGTGAAAGTTTTTGGCATCTCAGATACAGCCAGGATTCCAGGGCCTTCAATGATGAGTGAATGGAAGCGTGGTCCATTGGATTGGCCAAACTTGGGCTGTCTGAACGTTGCTACTCCTCACCCTACCCTAAGGTGGGAAAGGAGGTCCAGGTGATGATGATGAATAATGATATATTTATCGTCCTTTAGATGATTTTTTGTCAAAGGTGGACTACATTATATTTTCCTGACCGACAGCCTATCCTAGAACACTGGTTTAAATCAGATCAACCGCTTCAGTTACACTGTCATGTGACCATAATATTTGGTACATTGTTCTTAAAATATAATATTTCGTCATTTCCATTAAGATTGCACTAAATAGTATCAAAACTCTTTGAGTTATTATTCACACACACACACACACACACACACACACACACACACACACACACACACAACCTACGATATAATACATTCCAATGTCTCCATGGACGGATGTTGTTTGTTATTGTTGTTCTGCCCAGTCTGTCTGGCAGGGCAGACCCATCTATGAGTTGCAAGCAGTTGCCTTTCTGTGGTAGGCAATGCCTCATCAGGATCGTAATATGGTCCTTCCATAGGGCGAGGTGCCGACAAAACCGAGAGACAAATCCCCCAAGAGGATGAGCTGTGTGTAGGAGATATGTATGAGAACTGGTCCAGGCTCAGACTTTGATTACTTGGTAAAATGTGGCTGGATTTTCCACGTGGGAGAGTTAAGTACGTCCAGTTGCCAGGCCTTGGCCTCGTGTCACTGCCACTGTAGAACCTCTCGGGATGATAGCAACTGCCTAAATACTACTTTTTTGATATGCTATCGGGTGCTACACCATGACCAACGGTAACCCAGGCCTATCTATGGCATGGGAGTTCTTTTATCTTGAGAGCAATAAGGGTGTGTGAGTGTTGTTATTGCATCTCTCTCTCTCTCTCTCTCTCTCTCTCTCTCTCTCTCTCTTTATATATATATATATATATATATATATATATATATATATATATATATATATATATATATATACAAAATATTTTGCCACTCAACGTGTATATTTTTAGCGTTTTGTGATTTAACCTAATTCTCCTCGTTGCTATGTTGCATCACCTGTCTGAAATAAATTTTGAGCAAATACTGTTTTTTCATTCTTGGTTGTTTTTGTCGTGCGAGGGAACGAAGCAAAAAGAAAGGGAAATGAGATGCAATAAAATGTAGAATAATGCTTATATAGGGTAAAACGAAAGAGAGTAGACAATGAAATAAAAAAAAAAGTCCATATTAACTTTTTGGCGAAGAAAACTCTTCACAAGAGAGACTTTTTTTTTTTTTCATTTGTTATTCACAATATTCTTCTGCGAGTCGCTCGTAGCTCAACAGAATTATGTGGTAATGTCTGGAACAAAGTGCAATAGAAGAAGTAACCATGATGGTGTTAAGGGAAATCTTATTAATGGAGTATTTGAGAGTGCCTGCATTCACCCCTTTAGCATTACGGGCACTTTCAAAACTTAATATAATCATGTGCATAATCCTGATGAAAATAAATAAAATGTTATCCTTGTAAAGAGGGCAACATTTGTAACAAGCTGGCATTGATGACTTTGCCTGTAGGATGGATGCGAATATTTCTTAGGTTTTACTTAAGAGTGACTAGTGGTGTTGCCCAGTTTCCTTAAGCATATGATGAGAGTTCTCTTACTTTGTGATTTTTTACTTCCGTGTTTCTGCATCCTTGCCAGTGGATTATTAAGTTCGTATCAAAATATAACTGCGGATGATGATGTTGATGAGGACTGTTAATAAAAGACAAACTGGCAGTATCAGGAACCAGTTATGAGGGGTAAGAGAAATTAGACACGAAGAGCGAAAGAATACAGAACAAGTAAAGAAAACAAATCAAATGGGTCCCATGGAAAGCCCATCCAAGAAACACTACCTCGGATTATGGTACTGGAGAACATTTGTCAGTGCCAGAGATGCTATGGAAAAGAAATAAATGGGAGGCGGACAGGATCTCACGAGACAGATACTAATTGGGGACAAGGAGAAAGAAGATGAATAGGGAAGATTGGGGAATGAAGGATGGTATGGACACGGAGTAGAAGGGGGGAATATAAGAATTATTGGAAGGCAGATGTATTGCGAAAACGACTTTGCAAATCTCGTTTACACAGTATCACCTGAAATATGCTATAGTAAAATTATTTTCAGCTACTCCAAGCCTGTACATTATAATCTATTAAAATATTATTGTAACGAGCAATATATATATATATATATATATATATATATATATATATATATATATATATATATATATATATATATATATATATATATATATATATATATATACACATATATATGGTTTATGTGAGGAAGAAGGAACCAAAGGCTAGAATCCCGAAAGATTGTGAAAGAAAAAAGAAAACAGATAGCCAAATTCAAGATCTGTTCATTTCAAGGAGCCTGGACACACTGCTTTTGAAAGACTGGAGGTCACAGACAGTAGGAATGCAGAGAAAGACATTCCAGAGTTGATCTGTTGTATAAATGAAGGACTGGTAGGAACAGTTAACTGTTGGCAATGAGACAGAGACTGAGGAGAGACAGTAGGAGGAGAGCTAGTGAGATGATAAGCCTCTGCCACCACATTGTTGAGAAGAGCTGTATGTGGGGAACCTCCCCTCACATGAGAGTTGTACTCTGCACAAAGCCGAATAAAACCCTTGTAAGTATAGTGATCCTTCTGATTACCCGGCCTCCATTTGCACAACAGTGCATGGGTAAACAAGGCACGAAGTCGGATTAGAACACCTAATCTTCTTAGATGCAGATTATAAAACAGAGGTTATATTTATGATCTTACCCAGATAAAATCCGCGAAATTGAAACCCCAAGTACGAATATGTTCAAAGGTAATGCAGGAATGACTTGGATATTGTTAAAATTAGAGGATACTCCTGTGGAATATTTGGACAGGTTGAAAAGTTTAAGAATTGAGTTCTGATGCATTAAAAACAAGAGTAATTTTATCCTAATCAGAAATATGAGTGAAACAAGACAGTAGGTGTGACGTAGCCTCATCCCGTGGTCGAAGTAACTGCGGTGATGGAAGCTGCAAGAAACGATGGAAATTTGAAGGGTGGAGTCATCAAAGTATGAATGGTTAGGGTTAGATGTTCAGCTTAGAAGGTCAATGAGGAATAGGGAGAGAGTTGGTGATAAGACAGAGCACTGAGGAACATCACTATTATTAGCTCTTGGAGAACAGCTGTTACCATCTACAACAGCTGCTATAGAACGACAGGTAAAGCAGCTTGAGATAAAGAAAAAGAGATAAGGACAGAAACCTTAAGAGGGCAGTTTGCAAATTAAAGATTTATGGCAGAATCGATCGAAGGTCTTTGAGATGTCAAGTGCAATGGCAAAGCTTTCGTCAAAGTCCTGAGAGAAGGGTGGCCAGGAATCTAAAAGGAAGGTGAGAAGAGATCCAGGGGAGTGTCCCTGGTGGAATCCATGCTGATGACTGGAAAGAAGATTGTGATAGGAATATTTTTTTTTAAACTTTAGAAATACAGGATGTTACAACATGGGTTGTAATAAGAGAACTGCGAGTGGTCACCTTTTTGGCGGAACAAACTGAATTAGAGTAAACTTCCAGCAAGAAGGAAAGGTACAAGTTGACAGACAAAGGCGAAAGAGTTTACGTTGGCAGGGTGTAAGTATAGAACACAGTTTTTGAGGACAACAGGAGGGACCCGACCAAGCCCATGTGCCTTGTTAGTATTGATGCCAGTGATGGCAGAAGATACATCAACTGAAAAAATATTAATGTCAGCCATGAGAAAGTCGGAGGGGGGAAGTGGTGGAAGAACAGCGCAAGAATCGTCTAAGGTGGAATTGGAAGAGTAAGGCTGAGGGGCGAGTGCTGCTTTAGCAGTAGAAATAAAACAGCTACAAAACCATCACGCCGAAAAAAAGGAGGGAAAGATGCTGAAGTAAAATTGTTAGACAAGTTTTTGGCAAGGTACTAGAAGGAGCAGGGAGAATTGTTGTTGGAGAGTTAAGAGAATTCAGCACGAATGATAATTTTTGCTTTTAATAGCGAGCAAAGAACAGATTCAGCACGCTTTCAGAAGGAAATATCAAAGAGATGAGATTCCGCGGTGGGTTGGCCTTCTCCTTGTTGTGAAAAGTATGTAAACAATCGTGTTTAAACCAAGGCTATTTGCATAAGTCACAGGGTAAGAGAAGAAAATGTAAGCTTCCATGCCAAAGAGAATAACTTCTCTAATGCGTGAGGCACACCGCAGATCGCTCTCGGCCATGTTAACAAAAAGGTCCATAAAATGAGTCATTAAAAATGGATTAGGCTACCAGCAACAATAGTTAGTGTAAAAATAATTGATCCCTTTAAAATTCGACTAGATAAATATTTTAAGTCAATAGACTATAACAAACTTAGTGTTGTTTATTTTCAGTTTAAAGTGACCCTGACGACTGTTTAATAGCTAGATCATTCGGCGATTGTGTTTGCTTTTGTTTTCCAGGTTTGTAGAACTGATATTACATAGTGCATAATTGTTCGTTTCTACCTTTCCAATAAAATTTCCATGCTTGTTTTCCTAACAAGTATGTTTTTTCCCCTATCTTCTTACTCTCAGTTTAATCGCATGGTGTGGTAAGTGGAGGAGATCCTTCCTCTTTTCAATTCATACTCTTACACATTGGTTAGATCTAAGTAGAATTAGCGTTGTTTTCGATCAGATAACCTGGTCATGGACCAACAGACCTCCTTATGCTCTCTCTCTCTCTCTCTCTCTCTCGACCAGTGTCTCCGAATATACAATACTTCATGAGATTTCCCGTAGTGGAAGGCAAAGATGTGAAATTGTCTAAAAAACTACAAATGAATAAGTACCAGAGAACTCCTGCTTCCTCGCAAATATGGGCGTTAATTTCTAGCCAACTCATTAAAGCTGTTCAGTTCAATCTTCACATCCTAATATTTCCTCTCATACTCCTCTTCTCATTTTTTTTCTCTTTTCGTCTCCCATTCTCTAATTCTTTCTCATTTTGTATCTGCTTTCAATTTTTATTTTAATTTACCTGCAGTTTTCCTTTCTCTTCACTTTTTCTCCTTCCATTTTGCTCTAGTTTCTTCTTACTCCTGTTGTTTTTGTTTTTTTACGATATGCGTTCCTTCTCATTTCATTTTAAGTGATAGTTTGCAGTTCCCGTCTTTTTATTTTTTGCGTTAATTATGCTTTAGTTTCTTGTTTCACTGTTTTTTTTTTTTTTACCTCCTCCAAATAGATTATATTTGCCCGCATTGGTTTCTTTGTATTTTTCAAAAAGTCATGAACTGAATTTGCTAAAAATTATTAGAAGGGTAGGGAATGGAAAACAACATTAGATATTAATGGTGATGTGGATCATCATCCAGATCCACGATTTTTTTAAAGATTCTGTACAACTGAGATATAGTATGAATTTCAACGTTTTTGCATATAACTCGATAAATAATGCCTACAATGCATGCACAAAAATTACAAGATAACATCTCCGCATAGGCGGAGGTTTGAAATCTCGGATTGCCCTCGTTCATTCATTTGGTTTTCTTTTCGTGTCTGTCTGTACTTTTACACAGACTGTCTAGCACACTGGCTGGCTCGGTATCAAAGCAAGCTGTGTCTTTATCATATCTGTGGAGCAATGCAGCAGAAGCCAGATATTGAGAGTGTGTGTGTGTGTGTGTGTGAGAGAGAGAGAGAGAGAGAGAGAGAGAGAGAGAGAGAGAGAGAGAGATGAGCGAGTTACATAGTAACACAGACTGTACAAACCTTGCGGTTCCTATGAGGCGATCAGACTTTAATGCAGCAACTTATACGAGTGCCTAGCCACAGACGTAGGAGAAGATTAGTACAACAGAAGGCTTTCTCCCCGGGCCCTCCAAACCCTCGAACGTTTGCCGTTCAGGAAAAAGAGTGAAAATAAGCACCTTTGCCGTTCAGGAAAAAGAGTGAAAATAAGCACCTTTGCCGTTCAGGAAAAAGAGTGAAAATAAGCACCTTTGGAGGACTACAATGTGTTAAAGAAATTTCGTGGATCCCCTGGCTGTCCTCTGTGGACTCAAAGGGGACTGGCGATGCCTGTCTGGTAAAGACTGGTATAGACACTCATTGAAAGAATACCTGCAGAGCTCGCTTAAAGCTTATATTTAATTTCATTGCAGTATGTCCTACCGGTTCATTCTAAGAAGCATAGGACTTGCTTTAATTCGAGACAAATAACTACTTTCTGGCTCTCAGAAATAACAGATGGATGGTTACAGGAGAAACTGGAGCAAAGTGAGGGGCACATGGAGGAGAGAAAATCTGGAAGAGATGGATGGAGTTGAATTAGTGTCGGTAAATGTATTTTTTATCATTTTTTTGAGGCGGTTATATATTATCGTACTCTATCTCGGTTTTCAAACCCACAATTTCATAAATTCATGCGGAAATTTATATATTCATCACATGTATATACTGTACATTCACAGAAATACCTACATACTACATTAATAAACTGAGAGAGGAAGTGTAGACATGGTAGGATTATATTATAGTGAAATAAGGATAAATAGAAGGAAAGAGATATACTGGGGGATGTAACTCATTCAGCTCTGGAGATTCAAGGAATTTGTTCAGTTTTTGCGACTGACAAGTACCTCGGCCGTATCATATAATTATGGTCGTTCATATTGTTCTGTGTGTTATCTATAATGTCCGTCTAAAATATTTAATAAGGTGAGAATATGAACCCTTAGGCACCAGGTGACGTAAATGAAGAAGCTTGCTGTTTAACTTATAGATATTAGATTCACTAGAGTCGTGTGGAAAATTCGATAGCAAGCAAATTACTGAAGAGAAAAGGACTCCATGACAAGCAGGTATTGGCGAAGGGCTGATTAAACCATTTTCATGCGGTTATAACTTTTCTCATATTCTATATTATTAAATTCTGAAATTATCAGAGCTTACACAAGAAGAGTAAAAACAGAGTGCAACAACTGCACCCAGCAGGCAGTCTATGGGCTCAGCATATGACCTTCCCCTGAGACGCAGACCTTTGCCCCATCGTTTAAAAGAAGAATACGTACTTTATCTTTGCCTGACCGTCAACTGTGCCCTAAGTTTGGAGAAACTTTGACCGAAAATCTTGAGCTGACCTTGATTTGTGACCATGATCTATCTATCTATTTATCTATTGCCAGACGCCTCAATCCCGTTTGGGGTGGCCACAAACAAATCGCCTCCACGTCGCCCTGTCCCCCGCCATTTCACTGCCTTGCTCCCAACTCACACCCCCCTCTCTCATATACCTCTCCACCCCATCCCTCCATCTCATCCTCGGCCTCCCCCTCCTTCTTCCCCCCTCCACCTCACTCACATACACACTCTTCGTCAGTCTCTCACCTTCCATCCTCTCCACATGGCCAAATCACCTCAGTGTGTTCCTCATAACGCTTCCTATCACATCCACATACACACCACAACGCTCCTTTATATCCTCATTCGTCAGCCTGTCTCTCCGTGTGACTCCACAGGCTCCTCTCAAATAACTCATTTCCACTGCTCTCACTCTTGACTTTTGTCCGTCCAACAACGTCCAAGCTTCACGTCCATACGGTAGAGTTGGTATAATAATATTGTCATGTAGTAACTTTTTCACTTCCTTGCTCACTTTCCTGCTTCTTATCACTGCTTTCAAAGAACCAGCAACCTTTCTTCCCTGCTGTACCCTTTCAAGCACTTCACCCTCCAAACCTCCATCCTTACTCGTCACACTACCCAAGTACTTAAACGTCCTCACATTTTCCAATTCCTCACCATCCAACCTCGCTGTACATTCACTGACTTCACCTCTCTCAAAGACCATCACTTTACTCTTCTCTACATTCACCTTTAGATCCGTTTCTTACACACTCTCCCAAACTCATCCACCAAGCCTTGCAGCTCCCCTTCGTCTTCACTCAACAACACAGTATCATCTGCAAACAACAAGACCAAGATCGTTGACTTATTAATCTGAAAATAAAATCTTTTATATCCTACAATGACCCACAATATGTCGACAAATTTCTGTTTAAAAACTTCTTGTTTATTTATTAGAGGTGTGAATGAGGAGAGCAAGAGGGTGGAAGTGGTGAAAGTCAAGAGTCCGAGATATGCCGTGATGTCATTGTGTGAAACGAAGATGAAATGGTGTGAAGTGGAGGAGTGGGAGGGTGAGAAATGTGTAAGATCGGACATTAATGGGCGAGGAAGATGCAAGGAAGAAGTTACTTCATTGATGAATGAGGTGTGGCAGAATGGAATGAGAGACTACAAATGTGTCAACTCGAGATCAATGTATGTCAAGTTCAAGTTCCAGAAGGTGAAAGTGGGAGTCACTGTAGCATATGCACCGTGTGATGACAGGAGTGAGAGAGAGAAAGACAAGTTTTGGGTTAAGCTGGATGAAGCAGTGGGAGAAATGCCCAGGAGCTATAAAGTGATCGTAATAGGCGATGTGAATAGAAGAGTAGGCGCTGGTCCTGAGGATAACGTAATGGGCTGTAATGGAGTACCAGGAGAAAATGATAATGGAAAGCGACTGAAGGATATGTGTCAGGAAAGGAGGTTGTGCATTTGTCACTCGTATTGAAACACTAAGATGCACATGCTGTAAATATACATAACGTATAGGAAACGGGAATCGTGTTGAAATGAGCCTGATTGATTACGTGCCCATAGGGAGCTCGATGCTGGGAATGGTTGCTGGTACGATAGCTGCGAAAGGACGATGTGGAGGTCAGTCAGATCATATGATTGTGGTATGCAAGATCAAGCTGAGAGGAGTGATGTGGACTAGGAGAGAGAGGAGCAGTCAGGGAGAAAGACTGAAAGTCGAGAAGCTGAGCATCAAAGAAATGGCAGATGAATACAGGGCCAAAGTAGGTGAGGGGTAAGAATCAGTGAATTGGAATGAAATGGATCTGGACAGCCTATGGAATGCATATAATGATTGTTTAGTTAGGAATACTAAAGCGTTGTGTGGTGTGGTAACAGTAACAGCAAAGAAGAAAGGGACGGCATGGTAGGATGAATAGGTTAAGAGAGCAGTGTAGGAAGGGAGGAAGCAGTGGCTAGAGTGGATACAGGACAGAGTTTCAGTTGAAATATGAAATGAATATATTGAGATCAAAAAGCTCATAAAGAGACTACTGAACAGGAAAAAGGAGGTATACGATGATCTAGGAAGAAAAATGAACGCAAATTAATCTGAAGGTAGGAAGTTACTCTGGAAAGAGGTGCAGAAATGTAGATGTGACAGCAGAAAGAGATGTGAAAGTGTGAAGGATGTATGTAGGTGATAAATTTTTATTAACCCTTGGGGATGAAATAATGACCAGACAGGAAGAATATTTTGAAAGGCTGATGAATGGGAATAGAGAGAGCAGAGCAGCTGTAAACATGATTGGTTCTGGGGGTGTGCAGAGAAGGAACACAGTGCCAAGAAACGTGACATACGTACAGGTGCAGAACGCAGTGAAGTGGCTGAAAAATTGAAAAGCAGCTGAGGCTGATGAGTTATATGGAGACATGATTAAGCGTAGAGGAGAGGGCGGAATTAAGTGCTTGTTGGAGATATGTAAGAAACCATGGATGAGTGAAACTCTGCCGACAGAGTGGGAAGTGGCTGTGATTCTACCCCTGTAAAAAAATAAAGGTGAGCGAAGTGAGTGCAAGAATTATCGTGGCAGAAGTTTATTCAGAGTCGTAAAGAAGGTATATGGAACATTTATTATAAAGAAAGTAAGATAGAGATCAGAAGTCTTGGTGAGTGATGAATAGGGTGGCTTTAGGAGAGGCAGAGGATGTGTGGAGAAAGCTTGTGAGAAGGACTGTAAGGTGTTTATGGCAATTATGCATCCGGAAATAGCATCCGACAAAGTAGACAAAGAAGGATTGTGGAAGGTATTGCGCATGTGAGGTGTAGATTTTAAGCTGCTAGGTGCCGTCAAGAGTTTTTATGATGATGGTGAAGCATGTGTAAGGGTAAATGGGCATCTAAGTGAATGGTTCACGATCAGTGTTGACGTGCAACAAGGTTGCGTGATGTCCCCATGGATGTTAATATAATTATATGGATGGGATGATGAGAGAAGTAAAATCACGAGCAACGGAGGGAGGGATGGAGTTTGTAATGAATGGTGACGGATGGAATATCTCAAATTTGTTGTATGCTGATCATATAGCGCAACTTGCATGCACCGGACAAGACATCAGACAAGAGCTTGGTAGACAAGTGCAGAGTTTTGCTGATGTGTGTGAGCGTCGTGCCTTGAGAGTAAATGTAGAGAAGAGTAAAGTGATGGTAATCGAGAGAGAAGGTGACTCCCAGTGTGATGTTACAGTTAATACAGAGAGACTGGAATCAGTGATAAAGTTCAAATACCTGGGCACAGTGTCAGAAAAGAGAGGAAAATATGCAAAAGAAGAGGAAAGTAGAGTAACACAAGGAAGGAAAGTAGCTGGTCCTATGAAGGCCTTGATAAGAAACACAGGCTTGAGTGTTGCAGGTGGGCGAAGCTTACATGAAGGAGTGTTATTGCCACCTTTGAAATACGGATGTGAGACAATGGTGTGGTATGAAAATGAAAAGTCAAGAGTGAGAACAGTGGAGATGGGACTGCTGAGGAATGTATGTGGAGTGCAAATAGTCAATAGGATACGAAATAATGTGACTCGTGAAATATGCAGAGTGAGGAAGTCTGTGGACACCAGAATCGAAGAGAGTGTACTGAGATGGTACGGTCATGTGGAAAAAATAGGTAACAACGGAGTAGTGATAAAAAAAAAAAATACTGTATCTGAGCGAATTTGAAGGAGGGAGGAGGCTAGGCAGGTCAAAGAGAAGGTGGAGGGATATGGATGAGTGTGTGAGGGAGAGAGGTATGGAAGTCGATGAGGCTAAGGGACTGACAAGAGATCGAGCTGGTTGGATGTATGTTGTGAGAAGATGTGCATGATCAGTGATTTGGCACCCCTTTTTAACATAACAGTGTTCTGATTGGCTATCGGATATGTTTATGGGAAGCTACAGAATGTGGTGAAAGTTTTTGGCATCTCAGATACAGCCAGGATTCCAGGGCCTTCAATGATGAGTGAATGGAAGCGTGGTCCATTGGATTGGCCAAACTTGGGCTGTCTGAACGTTGCTACTCCTCACCCTACCCTAAGGTGGGAAAGGAGGTCCAGATGATGATGATGAATAATGATATATTTATCGTCCTTTAGATGATTTTTTGTCAAAGGTGGAGTACATTATATTTTCCTGACCGACAGCCTATCCTAGAACACTGGTTTAAATCAGATCAAAACCGCTTCAGTTACACTGTCATGTGACCATAATATTTGGTACATTGTTCTTAAAATATAATATTTCGTCATTTCCATTAAGATTGCACTAAATAGTATCAAAACTCTTTGAGTTATTATTCACACACACACACACACACACACACACACACACACACAAAACCTACGATATAATACATTCCAAAGTCTCCATGGACGGATGTTGTTTGTTATTGTTGTTCTGCCCAGTCTGTCTGGCAGGGCAGACCCATCTATGAGTTGCAAGCAGTTGCCTTTCTGTGGTAGGCAATGCATCATCAGGATCGTAATATGGTCCTTCCATAGGGCGAGGTGCCGACAAAACCGAGAGGCAAATCCCCCAAGAGGATAAGCTGTGTGTAGGAGATATGTATGAGAACTGGTCCAGGCTCAGACTTTGATTACTTGGTAAAATGTGGCTGGGTTTTCCACATGGGAGAGTTAAGTACGTCCAGTTGCCAGGCCTTGGCCTCGTGTCCTTGCACTGTAGTACCTCTCGGGATGATAGTAACTGCCTAAACACTACTTTTTTTATATGCAATCGGGTGCTACACCATGCCCAACGGTAACCCAGGCCTATCCATGGCATGGGAATTCTTTTATCTTGAGAGCAATAAGGGTGTGTGAGTGTTGTTATTGCATCTCTCTCTCTCTCTCTCTCTCTCTCTCTCTCTCTCTCTCTCTATATATATATATATATATATATATATATATATATATATATATATATATATATATATATATATATATATATATATATATATATATATATATATATATATATATATATATATACATACAAAATATTTTGCCACTCAACGTGTATATTTTTAGCGTTTTGTGATTTAACCTAATTCTCCTCGTTGCTATGTTGCATCACCTGTCTGAAATAAATTTTGAGCAAATACTGTTTTTTCATTCTTGGTTGTTTTTGTCGTGCGAGGGAACGAAGCAAAAAGAAAGGGAAATGAGATGCAATAAAATGTAGAATAATGCTTATATAGGGTAAAACGAAAGAGAGTAGACAATGAAAGAAAAAAAAAAAGTCCATATTAACTTTTTGGTGAAAAAAAATCTTCACAAGAGAGACTTTTTTTTTTTTTCATTTGTTATTCACAATATTCTTCTGCGAGTCGCTCGTAGCTCAACAGAATTATGTGGTAATGTCAGGAACAAAGTGCAATAGAAGAAGTAACGATGATGGTGTTAAGGGAAATCTTATTTAATGAAGTATTTGAGAGTGTCTTCATTCACCCCTTTAGTATTACGGGCACTTTCAAAACTTAATATAATCATGTGCATAATCCTGATGAAAATAAATAAAATGTTACCCTTGTAAAGAGGGCAACATTTGTAACAAGCTGGCATTGATGACTTTGCCTGTAGGATGGATGCGAATATTTCTTAGGTTTTACTTAAGAGTGACTAGTGGAGTTGCCCAGTTTCCTTAAGCATATGATGAGAGTTTTCTGACTGTGATTTTTTACTTCCGTGTTTCTGCATCCTTGCCAGTGGATTATTAAGCTTGTATCAGAATATAACTGCGAATGATGATGATGATGATGATGATGATGATGATGATGATGAAGACTGTTAATAAAAGACAAACTGGCAGTATGAGGAACCAATTATGAGGGATAAGAGAAATTAGACAGGAGGAGATGAAAAAATACAGAACAAGTACAGAAAAAAAAATCAAATGGGTCCCATGGAAAGCCCATCCAAGAAACACTACCTTGGATTATGGTACTGGAGAACACTTGTCAGTGCCAGAGATGCTATGGAAAAGAAATAAATGGGAGGCAGACAGGATCTCACGAGACAGATACTGACTGAGGACAGGGAGAAAGAAGATGAATAGGGAAGACTGGGGAATGAAGGATGGTGTGGACACGGAGTAGAAGAGGGGAATATAAGAATTATTGGAAGGCAGATGTACTGCGAAAAAGACTTTGCAAATCTCGTTTACACAGTATCACCTGCAATATGCTACAGTAAAATTATTTTCAGCTACTCCAAGCCTGTACATTATAATTAAAATATTATTGTAATGAGCAATATATATATATATATATATATATATATATATATATATATATATATATATATATATATATATATATATATACTGTATATATATACTGTATATATACATACATAGATATATATGGTTTATGTGAGGAAGAAGGAACCAAAGGCTAGAATCCCGAAAGATTGTGAAAGAAAAAAGAAAACAGATAGCCAAATTCAAGATCTGTTCATTTCAAGGCACCTGGACACACTGCTTTTGAAAGACTGGAGGTCATAGATAGTAGGAAATACAGAGAAAGACATTTCCAGAGTTGATCTGTTGCATAAATGAAGGACTGTTAGGAACAGTTAACTGTTGGCAATGAGACAGAGACTGAGGAGAGACAGTAGGAGGCGAGCTAGTGAGATGATAAGCCTCTGACTCCACATTGTTGAGAAGAGTTGTATGTGGGGAACCTCCCCTCACATGAGAGTTGTACTCTGCACATAGCCGAATAAAACCCTTGTAAGTATAGTGACCCTTCTGATTACCAGGCCTCCATTTGCACAACAGTGCATGGGTAAACAAGGCAAGGAGACGGCTTAGAACACCTAATCTTCTTAGAAGCAGATTTTAAAACAGAGGTTATATTTATGATCTTACCCAGATAAATCCCGCGAAAATGAAACCCCAAGTACCAATATGTTCAAAGGTAATGCAGGAATGACTTGGATATTGTTAAAATTAGAGGATTCTCCTGTGGAATATTTGGACAGGTTGAAAAGTTTAAGAATTGAGTTCTGATGCATTAAAAACAAGATTAATTTTATCCTAATCAGAAAAATGAGTGAAACAAGACAGTAGGTGTGACGTAGCCTTATCCCGTGGTCGAAGTAACTGCTGTGATGGAAGCTGCACGAAGCGAATGGAAAGGTGAAGGGTGGAGTCATCAACGTATGAGTTGATAGAGTTAAATGTTCAGCTTAGAAGGTCAGTGAGGAATAGGGAGAGAGTTGGTGATAAGACAGAGCACTGAGGAACATCACTATTAATAGTTCTTGGAGAACAGCTGTGGCCATCTACAACAGCTGCTATAGAACGACAGGTAAAGCAGCTTGAGATAAAGAAAAAGAGATAAGGACAGAAACCTTAAGAGGGCAGTTTGCAAATTAAAGATTTATGGCAGAATCGATCGAAGGTCTTTGAGATGTCAAGTACAATGGCAAAGCTTTCGTCAAAGTCCTGAGAGAAGGGTGGCCAGGAATCTAAAAGGAATGTGAGAAGAGAGCCAGGGGAGTGTCCCTGGTGGAATCCATGCTGATGACTTGAGAGAAAGTTGTGATAGGAATTTTTTTTTTTTTTCAAAATAGATTTTAAAACTTTAGAAATACAGGATGTTACAACATGGGTTGTAATAAGAGAACTGCGAGTGGTCACCTTTTTGGCGGAACAGACTGAATTAGTGCAAACTTCCAGCTAGAAGGAAAGGTACAAGTTGACAGACAAAGGCGAAAGAGTTTACGTTGGCAGGGTGTTAGTACAGAACACAGTTTTTGAGGACAACAGGAGGGACCCGATCAAGCCCATGTGCCTTGTTAGTATTGATGCCAGTGATGGCAGAAGGTACATCAGCTGAAAAAATATTAATGTCAGCCATGAGAAAGTCGGAGGGGGGGAAGTGGTGGAAGAACAGCGCAGGAATCGTCTAAGGTGGAATTGGAAGAGCAAGGCTGAGGGGCGAGTGCTGCTTTAATAGTAGAAATAAAACAGCTACAAAACCATCACGACGAAAAAAAGGAGGGAAGGATGCTGAAGTAAAATTGTTAGACCAGTTTTTGGCAAGGTACCAGAAGGAGCAGGGAGAATTGTTGTTGGAGAGTTTAGAGAATTTAGCACGAATGATAAAATTTGCTTTTAATAGCGAGCAAAGAACAGATTCAGCACGCTTTCAGAAGGAAATATCAAAGAGATGAGATTCCGCGGTGGGTTGGCCTTCTCCTTGTTGTGAAAAGTATGTAAACAATCGTGTTTAAACCAAGGCTATTTGCATAAGTCACAGGGTAAGAGAAGGAAATGTAAGCTTCCATGCCAAAGAAAATAACTTCTCTAATGCGTGAGGCACACCGCAGATCGCTCTCGGCCATGTTAACAAAAAGGGCCATAAAATGAGTCATTAAAAATGGATTAGGCTACCAGCAACAATAGTTAGTGTAAAAATAATTGATCTCTTTAAAATTCGACTAGATAAATATTTTAAGTCAATAGACTATAACAAACTTAGTGATGTTTATTTTCAGTTTAAAGTGACCCTGACGACTGTTTAATAGCTAGATCATTCGGCGATTGTATTTGCTTTTGTTTTCCAGGTTTGTAGAACTGATATTACATAGTGCATAATTTTTCGTCTTCTACCTTTCCAATAAAATTTCCATGCTTGTTTTCCTAACAAGTATGTTTTTTCCCCTATCTTCTTACTCTCAGTTTAATCGCATGGTGTGGTAAGTGGAGGAGATCCTTCCTCTTTTCAATTCATACTCTTACACATTGGTTAGATCTAAGTAGAATTAGCGTTGTTTTCGATCAGATAACCTGGTCATGGACCAACAGATCTCCGTATGCTCTCTCTCTCTCTCTCTCTCTCTCTCTCTCTCTCGACCAGTGTTTCCTAATATACAAAACTTTAAGAGTTCTCTCGTAGTGGAAGGCAAAGATGTGAAATTGTCTAAAAAACTACAAATGAATAAGTACCAGAGAACTCCTGCTTCCTCGCAAATATGGGCGTTAATTTCTAGCCAACTCATTAAAGCAGTTCAGTTCAATCTTCACATCCTAATATTTCCTCTCATACTCCTCTTTACATTTTTTTTCTTTTCATCTCTCATTCTCTTTTTCTTTCTCATTTTGTATCTGCTTTCAATTTTTATTTTTATTTACCTGCTGTTTTCCTTTCTCTTCACCTTTTCTCCTCTCGATTTGCCCAAATTTCTTCTTACTCCTGCTTTTTTTTTTTTTTTAATGACATGAGTTCCTTTTCAATTCATTTTACGTGATATTTTGCAGATCCCGTCTTTTTATTCTTGCTTTACTTATGCTTTAGTTTCTTGTTTCACCGATTTTTTTTTTTTTTTTTACATCCTCCAAACAGACTATATTTTCCCGCATTGGTTTGTTTCTATTTTTCAAAAAGTTAAGAATCGAATTTGTAAATTTTTTTTTTAGAAGGGTAGGGAATGGAAAAACACATTCGATATTAATGGTGATGTGGATCATCATCCGGATCCACGATTTTTTAAAAGATTCTTTACAACTGAGAGATAGTGTGAATGTCAACATTTTTGCATATAACTCGATAAATAATGCCTACAACGCATGCACAAAAATTACAAGATAACATCTCCGCATAGGCGGAGGTTTGAAATCTCGGATTGCCCTCGTTCATTCATTTGGTTTTCTTTTCGTGTCTGTCTGTATTTTTACACAGACTGTCTAGCACACTGGCTGGCTCGGTATCAAAGCAAGCTGTGTCTTTATCATATCTGTGGAGCAATGCAGCAGAAGCCAGATATTGAGTATGTGTGTGTGTGTGTGTGTGTGTGTGTGTGTGTGTGTGTGTGTGAGAGAGAGAGAGAGAGAGAGAGAGAGAGAGAGAGAGAGAGAGAGAGACAGACAGACAGACAGAGAGAGAGAGAGAGAGAGAGAGAGAGAGAGACAGACAGACAGACAGACAGACAGACAGACAGTGAGACAGAGAGAGAGAGAGAGAGAGAGAGAGAGAGAGACAGACAGACAGACAGAGAGAGGAGCGAGTTACATAGTAACACAGACTGTACAAACCTTGCGGTTCCTATGAGGCGGTCAGACATTAATGCAGCAACTTATACGAGTGCCTAGCCACAGACGTAGGAGAAGATTAGTACAACAGAAGGCTTTCTCCCCGGGCCCTCCAAACCCTCGAACGTTTGCCGTTCAGGAAAAAGGTTGAAAATAAGCACCTTTGCCGTTCAGGAAAAAGAGTGAAAAGAAGCACCTTTGGAGGACTGAAATGTGTTAAAGAAATTTCGTGGATCCCCTGGCTGTCCTCTGTGGACTCAAAGGGGACTGGCGATGCCTGTCTGGTAAAGACTGGTATAGACACTCATTGAAAGAATATCTACAGAGCTCGCTTAAAGCTTATATTTAATTTCATTCCAGTATGTCCTACCGGTTCATTCTAAGAAGCATAGGACTTGCTTTAATTCGAGACAAATAACTACTTTGTGGCTCTCAGAAATAACAGATGGATGGTTACATGAGAAACTGGAGCAAAGTGAGGGGCACATGGAGGAGAGAAAATCTGGAAGAGATGGTCGGAGTTGAATTAGTGTCGGTAAATGTATTTTTTATCATTTTTTTGAGGCGGTTATATATTATCGTACTCTATCTCGGTTTTCAAACCCACAATTTCATAAATTCATGCGGAAATTTATATATTCATCACATGTATATACATTCACAGAAATACCTACATACTACATTAATAAACTGAGAGAGGAAGTGTAGACATGGTAGGATTATATTATAGTGAAATAAGGATAAATAGAAGGAAAGATATATACTGGGGGATGTAACTCATTCAGCTCTGGAGATTCAAGGAATTTGTTCAGTTTTTGCGACTGACAAGTACCTCTGCCGTATCATATAATTATGGTCGTTCATATTGTTCTGTGTGTTATCTATAATGTCCGTCTAAAATATTTAATAAGGTGAGAATATGAACCCTTAGGCACCAGGTGAATGAAGAAGCTTGCTATTTAATTTATAGATATTAGATTCAGTAGAGTGATGTGGAAAATTCGATAGCAAGCAAATTACTGAAGAGAAAAGGACTCCATGACAAGCAGGTATTGGCGAAGGGCTGATTAAACCATTTTCATGCGGTTATAACTTTTCTCATATTCTATATTATTAAATTCTGAAATTATCAGAGCTTACACAAGAAAAGTAAAAACAGAGTGCAACAACTGCACCCAGCAGGCAGTCTATGGGCTCAGCATATGACCTTCCCCTGAGACGCAGACCTTTGCCCCATCGTTTAAAAAAATAATAATTACTTTATCTTTGCCTGACCGTCAACTGTGCCCTAAGTTTGGAGAAACTTTGACCGAAAATCTTGAGCTGACCTTGATTTGTGACCATGATCTATCTATCTATTTATCTATTGCCAGACGCCTCAATCCCGTTTGGGGTGGCCACAAACAAATCGCCTCCACGTCGCCCTGTCCCCCGCCATTTCACTGCCTTGCTCCCAACTCACACCCCCCTCTCTCATATACCTCTCCACCCCATCCCTCCATCTCATCCTCGGCCTCCCCCTCCTTCTTCCCCCCTCCATCTCACTCACATACACTCTCTTCGTCAGTCTCTCACCTTCCATCCTCTCCACATGGCCAAATCACCTCAGTGTGTTCCTCATAACGCTTCCTATCACATCCACATCCACACCACAACGCTCCTTTATATCCTCATTCGTCAGCCTGTCTCTCCGTGTGACTCCACAGGCTCCTCTTAAATAACTCATATCCACTGCTCTCACTCTTGACTTGTGTCCGTCCAACAACGTCCAAGCTTCACGTCCATCCGGTAGAGTTGGTATAATAATATTGTCATGTAGTAACTTTTTCACTTCCTTGCTCACTTTCCTGCTTCTTATCACTGCTTTCAAAGAACCAGCAACCTTTCTTCCCTGCTGTACCCTTTCAAGCACTTCACCCTCCAAACCTCCATCCTTACTCGTCACACTACCCAAGTACTTAAACGTCCTCACATTTTCCAATTCCTCACCATCCAACCTCGCTGTACATTCACTGACTTCACCTCTCTCAAAGACCATCACTTTACTCTTCTCTACATTCACCTTTAGATCCGTTTCTTACACACTCTCCCAAACTCATCCACCAAGCCTTGCAGCTCCCCTTCGTCTTCACTCAACAACACAGTATCATCTGCAAACAACAAGACCAAGATCGTTGACTTATTAATCTGAAAATAAAATCTTTTATATCCTACAATGACCCACAATATGTCGACAAATTTCTGTTTAAAAACTTCTTGTTTATTTATTAGAGGTGTGAATGAGGAGAGCAAGAGGGTGGAAGTGGTGAAAGTCAAGAGTCCGAGATATGCCGTGATGTCATTGTGTGAAACGAAGATGAAATGGTGTGAAGTGGAGGAGTGGGAGGGTGAGAAATGTGTAAGATCGGACATTAATGGGCGAGGAAGATGGAAGGAAGAAGTTACTTCGTTGATGAATGAGGTGTGGCAGAATGGAATGAGAGACTATAAATGTGTCAACTCGAGATCAATGTATGTCAAGTTCAAGTTCCAGAAGGTGAAAGTGGGAGTCACTGTAGCATATGCACCGTGTGATGACAGGAGTGAGAGAAAGACAAGTTTTGGGTTAAGCTGGATGAAGCAGTGGGAGAAATGCCCAGGAGCTATAAAGTGATCGTAATAGGCGATGTGAATAGAAGAGTAGGCGCTGGTCCTGAGGATAACGTAATGGGCTGTAATGGAGTACCAGGAGGAAATGATAATGGAAAGCGACTGAAGGATATGTGTCAGGAAACGAGGTTGTGCATTTGTCACTCGTATTGAAACACTAAGATGCACATGCTGTAAATATACATAACGTATAGGAAACGGGAATCGTGTTGAAATGAGCCTGATTGATTACGTGCCCATAGGGAGCTCGATGCTGGGAATGGTTGCTGGTACGAGAGCTGCGAAAGGACGATGTGGAGGTCAGTCAGATCATATGATTGTGGTATGCAAGATCAAGCTGAGAGGAGTGATGTGGACTAGGAGAGAGAGGAGCAGTCAGGGAGAAAGACTGAAAGTCGAGAAGCTGAGCATCAAAGAAATGGCAGATGAATACAGGGCCAAAGTAGGTGAGGGGTAAGAATCAGTGAATTGGAATGAAATGGATCTGGACAGCCTATGGAATAAATATAATGATTGTTTAGTTAGGAATACTAAAGCGTTGTGTGGTGTGGTAACAGTAACAGCAAAGAAGAAAGGGACGGCATGGTAGGATGAATAGGTTAAGAGAGCAGTGTAGGAAGGGAGGAAGCAGTGGCTAGAGTGGATACAGGACAGAGTTTCAGTTGAAATATGAAATGAATATATTGAGATCAAAAAGCTCATAAAGAGACTACTGAAGAGGAAAAAGGAGGTAAACGATGATCTAGGAAGAAAAATGAACGCAAATTAATCTGAAGGTAGGAAGTTACTCTGGAAAGAGGTGCAGAAATGTAGATGTGACAGCAGAAAGAGATGTGAAAGTGTGAAGGATGTATGTAGGTGATAAATTTTTATTAACCCTTGGGGATGAAATAATGACCAGACAGGAAGAATATTTTGAAAGGCTGATGAATGGGAATAGAGAGAGCAGAGCAGCTGTAAACATGATTGGTTCTGGGGGTGTGCAGAGAAGGAACACAGTGCCAGGAAACGTGACATACGTACAGGTGCAGAACGCAGTGAAGTGGCTGAAAAATTGAAAAGCAGCTGAGGTTGATGAGTTATATGGAGATATGATTAAGCGTAGAGGAGAGGGCGGAATTAAGTGCTTGTTGGAGATATGTAAGAAGCCATGGATGAGTGAAACTCTGCCGACAGAGTGGGAAGTGGCTGTGATTCTACCCCTGTAAAAAAATAAAGGTGAGCGAAGTGAGTGCAAGAATTATCGTGGCAGAAGTTTATTCAGAGTCGTAAAGAAGGTATATGGAACATTTATTATAAAGAAAGTAAGATAGAGATCAGAAGTCTTGGTGAGTGATGAATAGGGTGGCTTTAGGAGAGGCAGAGGATGTATGGAGAAAGCTTGTGAGAAGGACTGTAAGGTGTTTATGGCAATTATGCATCCGGAAATAGCATCCGACAAAGTAGACAAAGAAGGATTGTGGAAGGTATTGCGCATGTGAGGTGTAGATTTTAAGCTGCTAGGTGCCGTCAAGAGTTTTTATGATGATGGTGAAGCATGTGTAAGGGTAAATGGGCATCTAAGTGAATGGTTCACGATCAGTGTTGACGTGCAACAAGGTTGCGTGATGTCCCCATGGATGTTAATATAATTATATGGATGGGATGATGGGAGAAGTAAAATCACGAGCAACGGAGGGAGGGATGGAGTTTGTAATGAATGGTGACGGATGGAATATCTCAAATTTGTTGTATGCTGATCATATAGCGCAACTTGCATGCACCGGACAAGACAGCAGACAAGAGCTTGGTAGACAAGTGCAGAGTTTTGCTGATGTGTGTGAGCGTCGTGCCTTGAGAGTAAATGTAGAGAAGAGTAAAGTGATGGTAATCGAGAGAGAAGGTGACTCCCAGTGTGATGTTACAGTTAATGGAGAAAGACTGGAATCAGTGATAAAGATCAAATACCTGGGCACAGTGTCAGAAAAGAGAGGAAAATATGCAAAAGAAGAGGAAAGTAGAGTAACACAAGGAAGGAAAGTAGCTGGTCCTATGAAGGCCTTGATAAGAAACACAGGCTTGAGTGTTGCAGGTGGGCGAAGCTTACATGAAGAAGTGTTATTGCCACCTTTGAAATACGGATGTGAGACAATGGTATGGCATGAAAATGAAAAGTCAAGAGTGAGAACAGTGGAGATGGGACTGCTGAGGAATGTATGTGGAGTGCAAAGAGTCAATAGGATACGAAATAATGTGACTCGTGAAATATGCAGAGTGAGGAAGTCTGTGGACACCAGAATCGAAGAGAGTGTACTGAGATGGTACGGTCATGTGGAAAAAATAGGTAACAACGGAGTAGTGATAAAAAAAAAAAATACTGTATCTGAGCGAATTTGAAGGAGGGAGGAGGCTAGGCAGGTCAAAGAGAAGGTGGAGGGATATGGATGAGTGTGTGAGGGAGAGAGGTATGGAAGTCGATGAGGCTAAGGGACTGACAAGAGATCGAGCTGGTTGGATGTATGTTGTGAGAAGATGTGCATGATCAGTGATTTGGCACCCCTTTTTAACATAACAGTGTTCTGATTGGCTATCGGATATGTTTATGGGAAGCTACAGAATGTGGTGAAAGTTTTTGGCATCTCAGATACAGCCAGGATTCCAGGGCCTTCAATGATGAGTGAATGGAAGCGTGGTCCATTGGATTGGCCAAACTTGGGCTGTCTGAACGTTGCTACTCCTCACCCTACCCTAAGGTGGGAAAGGAGGTCCAGATGATGATGATGAATAATGATATATTTATCGTCCTTTAGATGATTTTTTGTCAAAGGTGGACTGCATTATGTTTTCCTGACCGACAGCCTATCCTAGAACACTGGTTTAAATCAGATCAAAACCGCTTCAGTTACACTGTCATGTGACCATAATATTTGGTACATTGTTCTTAAAATATAATATTTCGTCATTTCCATTAAGATTGCACTAAATAGTATCAAAACTCTTTGAGTTATTATTCACACACACACACACACACACACACACACACACACACACACACACAACCTACGATATAATACATTCCAATGTCTCCATGGACGGATGTTGTTTGTTATTGTTGTTCTGCCCAGTCTGTCTGGCAGGGCAGACCCATCTATGAGTTGCAAGCAGTTGCCTTTCTGTGGTAGGCAATGCCTCATCAGGATCGTAATATGGTCCTTCCATAGGGCGAGGTGCCGACAAAACCGAGAGGCAAATCCCCCAAGAGGATGAGCTGTGTGTAGGAGATATGTATGAGAACTGGTCCAGGCTCAGACTTTGATTACTTGGTAAAATGTGGCTAGGTTTTCCACATGGGAGAGTTAAGTACGTCCAGTTGCCAGGCCTTGGCCTCGTGTCCTTGCACTGTAGTACCTCTCGGGATGATAGTAACTGCCTAAACACTACTTTTTTTATATGCAATCGGGTGCTACACCATGCCCAACGGTAACCCAGGCCTATCCATGGCATGGGAATTCTTTTATCTTGAGAGCAATAAGGGTGTGTGAGTGTTGTTATTGCATCTCTCTCTCTCTCTCTCTATCTATCTATCTATCTATCTATATATCTATATATCTATCTATCTATATATATATATATATATATATATATATATATATATATATATATATATATATATACAAAATATTTTGCCACTCAACGTGTATATTTTTAGCGTTTTGTGATTTAACCTAATTCTCCTCGTTGCTATGTTGCATCACCTGTCTGAAATAAATTTTGAGCAAATACTGTTTTTTCATTCTTGGTTGTTTTTGTCGTGCGAGGGAACGAAGCAAAAGGAAAGGGAAATGAGATGCAATAAAATGTAGAATAATGCTTATATAGGGTAAAACGAAAGAGAGTAGACAATGAAATAAAAAAAAAAGTCCATATTAACTTTTTGGCGAAGAAAACTCTTCACAAGAGAGACTTTTTTTTTTTTTTTTTCATTTGTTATTCACAATATTCTTCTGCGAGTCGCTCGTAGCTCAACAGAATTATGTGGTAATGTCTGGAACAAAGTGCAATAGAAGAAGTAACCATGATGGTGTTAAGGGAAATCTTATTAATGGAGTATTTGAGAGTGCCTGCATTCACCCCTTTAGCATTACGGGCACTTTCAAAACTTAATATAATCATGTGCATAATCCTGATGAAAATAAATAAAATGTTATCCTTGTAAAGAGGGCAACATTTGTAACAAGCTGGCATTGATGACTTTGCCTGTAGGATGGATGCGAATATTTCTTAGGTTTTACTTAAGAGTGACTAGTGGTGTTGCCCAGTTTCCTTAAGCATATGATGAGAGTTCTCTTACTTTGTGATTTTTTACTTCCGTGTTTCTGCATCCTTGCCAGTGGATTATTAAGTTCGTATCAAAATATAACTGCGGATGATGATGATGATGAGGACTGTTAATAAAAGACAAACTGGCAGTATCAGGAACCAGTTATGAGGGGTAAGAGAAATTAGACACGAAGAGCGAAAGAATACAGAACAAGTAAAGAAAACAAATCAAATGGGTCCCATGGAAAGCCCATCCAAGAAACACTACCTCGGATTATGGTACTGGAGAACATTTGTCAGTGCCAGAGATGCTATGGAAAAGAAATAAATGGGAGGCGGACAGGATCTCACGAGACAGATACTAATTGGGGACAAGGAGAAAGAAGATGAATAGGGAAGATTGGGGAATGAAGGATGGTGTGGACACGGAGTAGAAGGGGGGAATATAAGAATTATTGGAAGGCAGATGTATTGCGAAAACGACTTTGCAAATCTCGTTTACACAGTATCACCTGAAATATGCTATAGTAAAATTATTTTCAGCTACTCCAAGCCTGTACATTATAATCTATTAAAATATTATTGTAACGAGCAATATATATATATATATATATATATATATATATATATATATATATATATATATATATATATATATATATATATATATATATATATATATCTCTCTATATATATATAGTGTGTGTGTGTGTGTGTGTGTGTGTGTGTGTGTGTGTGTGTGTGTGTGTGTGTGTGTGTGTATGTTTTATGCGAGGAAGAAGGAACCAAAGGCTAGAATCCCGAAAGATTGTTCCCTCCAGGAAGAAAGAAAAAAGAAAACAGATAGCCAAATTCAAGATCTGTTCATTTCAAGGAGCCTGGACACACTGCGTTTGAGAGACTGGAGGTCACAGACAGTAGGAAAGCAGAGAAAGACATTTCCAAAGTTGATCTGTTGCATAAATGAAGGACTGGTAGGAACAGTTAACTGTTGGCAATGAGACAGAGACTGAGGAGAGACAGTAGGAGGAGAGCTAGTGAGATGATAAGCCTCTGACACCACATTGTTGAGAAGAGCTGTATGTGGGGAACCTCCCCTCACATGAGAGTTGTACTCTGCACAAAGCCGAATAAAACCCTTGTAAGTATAGTGACCCTTCTGATTACCCGGCCTCCATTTGCACAACAGTGCATGGGTAAACAAGGCACGGAGTCGGCTTAGAACACCTAATCTTCTTAGAAGCAGATTTTAAAACAGAGGGTATATTTATGATCTTACCCAGATAAATCCCGCGAAAATGAAACCCCAAGTACCAATATGTTCAAAGGTAATGCAGGAATGACTTGGATATTGTTAAAATTAGAGGATACTCCTGTGGAATATTTGGACAGGTTCAAAAGTGTAAGAATTGAGTTCTGATGCATTAAAAACAAGATTATTTTTATCCTAATCAGAAAAATGAGTGAAACAAGACAGTAGGTGTGACGTAGCCTCATCCCGTGGTCGAAGTAACTGCTGTGATGGAAGCTGCACGAAGCGAATGGATAGGTGAAGGGTGGAGTCATCAACGTATGAGTGGATAGAGTTAAATGTTCAGCTTAGAAGGTCAATGAGGAATAGGGAGAGAGTTGGTGATAAGACAGAACACTGAGGAACATCACTATTGATTGCTCTTGAAGAACAGCTGTGGCCATCTACAACAGCTGCTATTGATCGACCGGTAAAGAAGCTTGAGATAAAGACACAGATATAAGGATAGAAACCGTAAGAGGACAGTTTGCAAATTAAAGCTGTATGGCAGAACCAACCGAAAGTCTTTGAGATGTCAAGTGCATTGGCAAAGCTTTCGTCAAAGTCCTGAGAGAAGGGAGGCCAGGAATTTAAAAGGAAGGTGAGAAGAGAGCCAGGGGAGTGTCCCTGGTGGAATCCAATGTGATGACTTGAAAGAAGGTTGTGTTAGGAATTTTTCGTTTTTTTTTTTTTTTTTCAGGAATAGATTTTAAAATATTAGAAATACAGGATGTTACAACATGGGTTGTAATAAGAGAACTGCGAGTGGTCACCTTTTTGGCGGAACAGACTGAATTAGAGCAAACTTCCAGCAAGAAGGAAAGGTACAAGTTGACAGACAAAGGCGAAAGAGTTTACGTTGGCAGGGTGTAAGTACAGAACACAGTTTTTGAGGACAACAGAAGGGACCCGACCAAGCCCATGTGCCTTGTTAGTATTAAGGCCAGTGATTGCAGAAGATACATCAACTGAAAAAATATTAATGTCAGCCATGAGAAAGTCAGAGGGGGGAAGTTGTGGAGGAATAGTGCAAGAATCGTCTAAGGTGGAATTGGAAGAGCAAGGCTGAGGGGCGAGTGCTGCTTTAATAGTAGAAATAAAACAGCTACAAAACCATCACGGCGAGAAAGAGGAGGGAAGGATGGTGAAGTAAAGTCGTTAGACAAGTTTTGGGGAAGGTACCTGAAGGAGCAGGGAGAATTGTTGTTGAAGAGTTCAGAGAATTCAGCACGAATGATAATTTCTGTTAATAGCAAAGCAAAGAACAGATTCAGCACGCTTCCAGGAAGAAATATCAAAGAGATGATATTCAGCGGTGGTTTGGGCTTCTCCTTGTTGTGAAAAGTATTTGAACAATCGTGTTTAAACCAAGGCTATTTGCATAAGTCATAGGGTAAGAGAAGGAAATGTAAGCTTCCATGACCAATAGAACAACCTCTGTAATGCGTGAGGCACTCTCAGATCGCTCTCAGCCCTGTTAACAACAAAGGTGTACAAAATGAGTCATTAAAAATGGTTTTAATTGTAGGTAGTTATTTTTGTTATCTTATGAACACAACAAAAAAATATTTTGAATGATTTCATCTCAACATTTTAGTAGAAAATAAAAATAAATTTAATTAAAATATGGCAAATTATAAATTTAAACAGCTCTATACATTATTCTTCTTAATTAATTGAAAATTATAATAATTAGTCAATGTAATTTTTTAAACTTATTCATATAGGAAACAACACTATATTTCCATGACTCACAACTTCTCTAGTCTTTGTCGCTTCTCAGTTTTTTTGTCCCAAAACTTAGCTAGTAGTTTGTCGTTTGTACACTTTTTTTGTGCATCCCTATGAAAAATCCAGCAGTAGTCCGCCATTATACTGACATCCCAGCGACCCTGGTACCTTCTTTCAATATCCTTATTATCCTGATGGAATCCGTCATCCTGTTCTTCACTCACCTTTCCAAGATTTTCGGGGAAAATTCCAAATGCGAAGCCAAAAAGTGAAAGTTGAGACTCATGTCCCAGCCCATCTCCTTGAACTTGACCAACAATTTTCTCATAATTTCTTTGTAAAATGGATCCTTATTGTTACCTAATAACTTATAAGCTGCCTCTTTGAATGATACACAAGCCTCTCATTCCAGGTCGTTAATCACGTTATCAAATTCTGCATCAGAAATAAGTTTTCTAATATCATGTCCAGTAAATGCACCCGCATTCAATTTAGCTTAGGACAAACCAGGAAACTATTGGCACAAATACATAAAACAGGCTTCATCTTTTGATGTGATTTTGACAAACTGCTTCATTAATCCAGGCTTAATATGAAGTGGTGGTAGCAGCACTTTATCTAGATTCATCAAGCTATGTCTCATGATGTTTTGGACACCAAGTTGAGCTGTAGATTTTCCCTGTTTTGCCGTTCCTTCTGAAACCAATGTAAATCCTTGGCTCTGCTGTTCCCACTCACAGAGAAAACATACGAATTTTGTATACCCTGACAACTGACTAAAGGCAGCGTCACACTGGGACAAAAGTGGCTAACAAGCGAGCCAGTTTGGTGACCCGCTAGCCAAATTGATTCACGTTGAGCGAGACTTTGCTTGCAAGGCAAAATGGATAACAATTCTTGCTCACAGCTTGTTGGTGGGATTAGAAATCAAATGAGCCTACAGTAATTTTGTAACTTGTGAGAAAATATTCTGCTATTCACAGAAAGAAACTTTAACTAAAATTGTAAAGTAAATACAATTTAATTCATGTGGTTTTACTTCACTTTTAGTTTTTTCTTGTAACAAGAAGTAAATAATTAGACAATCAGGTGACCAGCCCGCAGAGGCTGTCTGTTTTGTCTCCAAACAACAAGTAGAAATCAGATTTCGATATGGATCCTGCAGCAAGGAAAACTCTAGTAGACTGCTTTGTGGCTCTGGAGTTGCTAAAGTACGTTAGGAGGTTGTAGAAACTGAGGAAAAAGGAGTGGGTACTCCATGGTGGTTTGTTTACAGATGACCATGAGGAGCCAAGGCAGACGACACTGTTAGCCGTTTCGGCTCGCACAAACACACGAGAGTGACGGACACTCGACTTTGCTAGCCGTTTTGGCTCGCAAAACTGGCTCACATGTTAGTCACTTTTGGTCTAGTGTGACGCCACCTAAGGTACACAGAACTTTCAGGTCCCCACATATAAACCAACAGTGTTCATTGTTGTTGATTTTTTCAAGAAGAGTTGCCAAATTTGGGTACCTATCCTTTAAATGCACAGAATGAGCAGCAGGTATTGATGCGTATTTATTACTATTATGAAGAAGTTCCCCTTAGAATACAGTCTCCATTCTTCTGCATTATAATCTCTGTCAAGTTTCTGCACTACACCGCTTACGTCAGTGCAGTAAGCCAAGGATCAGTGCAATAAACCACTGTTTTCAATAAATATCATTGTCATAATGAAAAAGCACTACACTGAAAGTAATTTACAAGCTCATTAGCCAACTAGCTGAGTCACACTAAGATATGTTTTCTGCACTCCTTTACTGGTATGAGTCATCACTGTGTTGTGTTCTGTCTATATTCTGTCTTATAATAAAACTATTACTCATGGCGAGAAATCTGGGTATTTGTCAGTACTTTAAAATATTCTCGAAATCAAAATATCAAAACAGAAATCTCAGATTTTCCTAAACTGTTGTCCGTGTGCTGGATTGTATTTTATGCCTGTAGCCAAAGTTGCTTACCATTACCCAATTTTATCCTCCAAAGGGCTGACTAGACCCTGATATGAAGGAATTATTATGATGAAAATGACAGTACTGATTATGGCGAGGGTGATAATGACACTAATGGGGATCATAATGATAAAACTATGATTTTACCAAACGTTTGCCTCCAATATCTTCATTTTTCACATGCCTAGTTCTCCTTTTCTCTCCCCTTTATCAATCGATAAATCTATACATTCACATGCTCGTTGGTTCTGTGAGTGTGTATGATTCATCAGTTATCACATATGTAATCATGATGTTTTTATGAGTATTGTGTGTTATTACTTCTGTCAGCGAAGCCTGTTCACCTCTGTTTGTATGTATGTTTATTGCCTGCCGGAATGTTTCAGTTTCCGTAAGTTTGTTGCTTTCTGGAGTCTTTCGACTCGGCAAGCATGTTGGTCAGTTCTGTATGTTTGTGCGTCTGTTTGTTCGTTTGCCTGCACTCTACAGGTCACAATTTTGCTCCAATCATTCTGAAAAAAAAAAATCAGAAGAAACATAGCTAAAAACCCTTGAAGCCTATTGTTTTTCAACAAAATTCGTCAAACGCCCTCGGCTGGGTGGGGGGTTGAACCCCTCAATAGTCGTGGGTAAGGAAATCGTCAGGACCCAGTGGCCGGTCCAACACCATCTTTTCAAATTTCGAAAATCCATTTTTTCTTACCAAACTGAAAAGAAACGATTTGAGCTCCTGGCAATGCGATATTTAGCTTCCGAAACTCATCCTGTGATCTTCAATGAAAAGCGAGAATTTTCGCTAAATGACTGCCTATACGCCAGTGAAAACTAAGCAGAGGAGTGAAAGAACATCACACAACGAAGTTTATATAAGAAGACTGCAGGTTGATGTTTCATGTCTGGTCAACGAGTCATGGATGACTGAATAAAGCTTCCACATTCCATGATCTCTTCACAGTCTGGACACACAGTTTCAGGTTTCCAAGTGCTATAACTTTCTTTCGGATAAGATTGTTAAAGAAGAAGAATCTTAGGCAGAGTTCCATGAAACTCTGTGTTATTTTTTGTACGAATGTTAAAACATCGGACACATTGGTTGACTTATAGGCAAACTTGCAATTGCCAATGATGACCACATCTGCTAACTGTTGACAGAGGATGCAGATACTTTAGTAGACCATCTGCAAACTGTTATTGATCACCACTGTCTAGTGTTTATCGTGTTTTCTCTTGCTCGTTATATATTTGCCAAATTATGAGAAGATGCAGCCTTCTCCCCATCCCGGTTTATTAATTTAAAAAAAATGAGTGACCATTGGCAGAAGCAAACATTCGAATACATATTCCGTATCTAAATAACTCAGAGGACAAGCTTTCCCACACACTTGCTTTATGCCTGCAACCAGATGCCCCTGTGTCCACATCCACTTTGCTTCCTGTGGGGGAGACGTCCTCGTCTTTTTTTCATACTAAATGAACAACTCCAAATAATAATAATAATAATAATAATAATAATAATGGACCGTGAGACTACGGCAGAACTCTTTAGGAAACAGCCTTCTTTGCACTAACTACAAATCTCGCCTCTAGCCTTTGATTTCCTCAAAACGCGCCTTTAACACTCGCCTTAAAGTTATTCTCTTCTTTGCCTCAGTCTCATAACTTTCCTTGTCCGTTGTCTCCCAAAATGCTTATGGATTATTGGCCAAATTTCAAGTTTTCATGCCTCCGCTCCTACCTCTCTCCTCCTCCCAACCCCTCCATATTTCCCCTTGAAGAAAACTGTCTAAGAGTAGTACATCTTTAAGTATGAAGGCGAGAAAACTTGGCCAATGAAAATAGGTCTGTGTGATCCATGTACCTACGCTCTCTCTCTCTCTCTCTCTCTCTCTCTCTCTCTCTATCCCCGTTTCCAGTTATCAGTTATTTTTTTCTTTGTTTTTCCTCCTCTTTGCTCTCTAACGTTTTTTATGTGTTCGTCGGAACACTCCTGCAGCCTAATTTTTTATCACTCCTTCTGTATTGTTTTTCCTTTCCTGCGTTGTCTGCCTTTCTCCCTCCTCCTGCAGCTTCAGATATCTGACTCATTCCTTCCATTTTCCCATCTTCTTCATTTAGTAGTCAGAGCTCCCTTTAGTCTTTGACTTTTTTCCCGGCTTTCAAGGTCTGTCGCTTTTTTCTCTAAGTCAAGAAGAGTATGTTTTCACCCCTGTTTGTATGTATGTTTGTTTGTAGGATTACTCAGAAACTAAGAGAGATTTGGAGCAAATGTGGTGGGTAGATAGCCCATATCTCAGGAAACAATCGATTAACTTTTGGGACCGATCCAGATCGTATTACAGATTCAGGATCCGGAAAACACTTTCTGCGAAACCCTAGTCAGTGATGAGAAAATCTAACCCGTTATGAAGAGTGATTTGGAAATTACGTTGCCCCCGTCGGAGAGCTGCGCTCCACTGGGTGCCCCTCAAGTTCCTTCTGATTTCCATTTCTTTATAGCTCTTCATGGTCATTTGCTCTCGATTAAAACCAAGAATGTCGAAGGTTTGACTGATGCCTCAAATGAGTCGTGAGCTAAAATTTTGCCGAACAGTGTGATGAAAGTTCCTCATTGTCTGTTCTTGCTAGGCCTCCACACCATAGCATTCCCTATTGCTTATTTTTATTACATGACTATATTCCTTTGTTTTTAAATCGATTCGGTTCAAAACTAGCACAGTTGTTTCCACCCAGAACGCTAACTCATCTTTACGAATTTTAAAGAGATTTTTGCTATGAAATGTCTGACCATATAACACAAATTTTGGGATTTTATGTAAGGAATCTATCCGGCTTTCTCTTGAGAATATTGATAGTCTTCAGTTCACTTGTTTTAGGATCCTAGAAAAATATATAAAATATTAGGAATATATAAGGTATTGACTCAGTCTTCAGCATTCCCTCTGAGTTTCCCACTATTCATTTTTATGCATTATATATATATCTATATCTGTATCTATATTTATATCTATATCTGTCTATCTATCTATCTATATCTATATCTATCTATCTATCTATCTATCTATCTATCTATCTATATCTATATATATATATATAGTACCAACTCACTCTTTAAGTTTCCCACCGTTTTTTTTCTTGCTCTTTAATCCCACTTACTTTTTCCTTCCCTGCATTTTGCTTTGCATATCAGTTTCTGCCATCTACTCACGCTAACCTCTGCTTTCCTCGTATTCGTTCTTTCTTTTCTCGTTAATCAAGTCATATTAATGTCGATTGATTTTACCCATTATCTTCATGTTCGACGACTTTCTTCTCTTCCACTATTCATTACACATCCATTATTATATCTTTTCCTTATACGCTGAGTTTTTCTTGACTCCATCACATCACCGTCATCAAAATCACATCGCAACCGTGGTAAATGGGTTTTCACTCTCCTTTATTATCTCTTTCACTCCCAGACACTTGTTATTCCACTTTGCTGCTCAAGAAGTGGAGTCTTAGGTTAGGTCATGTCCGTCCGTCTGTACGTCCGTTAGTCCGAACGTCCGTTCGTCCATTCCACGCTGTATCTCAAAACCATTTATTGGATTTTTCTCATATTTTGTATGATTATTGGGCCGTATAGGAAATTAATGCCCTACTTTTAGAAATATTGAAAAAAAAAATCCTAGATGGCCGACGCATGACAATTTTTCTATTTTTGAAACTTTAAATCCCTTTACTTTAGCAGATAGGTTTACAAGTTGTAACGAAGTGGAATATGGTCCCTCTGGGACTACTTTTAACGTAGATCGTACTCTTAAGTCCTCAGTCCCCTCCACGCTCCTTCCTATTTTACACTTGCGTGTGTGTGTGTGTGTGTGTGTGTGTGTGTGTGTGTGTGTGAGAGAGAGAGAGAGAGAGAAAGAGAGAGAGAGAGAGAATGGGGGAAGGGGGGAGATGAACCCAGTTCTCTAATCATAAATCTATTTCTTCTTTTTTCACTTAGTACAGCATCACGAATTGACTGGTGGACAACCCTGATGAGGGGAACTGGTTAGGAGAGTGAGACGTTGGCTGGCTATGTTGAGAGTCAGGTGGGTGTGTAGGAGGACGAGCACGATGAATGAGTTGGCAGGTGAGCTTGCAGATTGGTAGGCTGGTGGGTGGGAAGGTTTGTGGATAGGAAGACAACATCATGGGTATAAATGCAGCGTGGTAACTAACTTGTGCGTGTGGGGGGAAGGAAGGGTCATTTAACGGGTGAGGAGACAGAAGATAATACAGTATTGAAATTTTCTATTAACAGTTCAAAATCCCATGTCTGTTTTATCACCTGTTTAGGTCTGGACTTCAAATATCACCGAAACTGTTTTTCGACTGCTTTATTCCACACAGAAGCACACACACACACACACACACACACACACACACATCCAACTACTGTAAGTTGGCCAACTTCTTATCAGGCAGAGAAGCCAAGGTGCTCTACCTTAACCAATATTCAGTATTGACAGTACTATCCAGCGGTGTCCCACCATTAATTCAGTCCCATTCCCTTACTGTTCAACCGTTTCCTCCACGACTTGCCAACTTATCCCCCCCCCCCCCAGTTTCACTACTGTTATGTGCTGAGAACTTGACAATGGCTTTACAGCAGTGCAAATTTCAAGAAGCAGTAGCCATTATTTCTTTGTCACAAGAGCTCGGCATTTCCATATTGGCATTTGAAATTAATTTTTCACCGCTTATAGGATACGCTTCACACTTTACCACAGATACTGGACTTTTTTTTTTTTTTTACCTGGGATATGAGTGAAGGCGTGTTTATATCATACATCTTCACCCCAACGAAGCTGCCACGAAGAGCAAAACTTGCTGCTAAATTCTTCATACGAACGTAATTTAATATTCTTTACCGATATGTTAGGTTTGGATTATTTGATTTGATCAAGTTAGGACGCCTTGGGTGTAGGATAGGATAGATTTCGCTATGATAGATTAGATTCAGGTTAATAAGTTGGGATTTGGCCTGATAGGTATTCTGAGGCTTTCTAGGCTGGGTTAAGTGGGGGCAAAGCCCCTAGTTATTATAAGCTAGGATAGGATAGGTTAGGTTTGGCTGGATCATTAGGTTTCCTATAAGTCTGAATGTTTAACGCACTGATTCGCCCCGTTAGCGAGATCGTCGGAAATTAATCAACCCTTCCCGTCTGTGAACAGGCTGCCACGGGCAAACTGGAGGCTTCCGTAAATACTCGTGCTCCAAAATATGTATATATTTTTTTCCCATACACTTTTTGTACTCTAAATAACCAGATACTTACAGTATATGTTTTGGGTAGTGTAATAAAATTATTTTCTCGGCGATCATCACACTGTAGGAAGACAGTTGCAATCGCTGCGCCCGTGTGGGAATGCTTTACCCAGCAGCCCATATACAGCTGTACTTAAACTAACTAGAAAACTGGCCAAGACAAAACAGAACGAGCGCTACACCTTTTGAGGAGTAGACTGTAGCACCAGTCGAGCAGGGCAGTACTCCCAAGATAGATGGAAAGCTGACGACAGGGAGAGCTGGAGCTCCCGTTTCATCAGCCCTCGGGACTAGTTCCTGACCATCCCCATTTGCTGAAGTTTTTCAGTGTTTCATTAACACAGAGAATAGGCCAGCATGCTCTCCAATACAAGGTCCTCTAACTGTCAGCACTAAACTACATGCACAGTACACACTACAGTTCCTTTTCAAAATTAAAAAAGTAAAATGGCTTCAGAAAATCAGGCTTCGGAGTCCTCAGGGGGGTGGACCATAAATTACCCCACCATCAGCCCCTCTCCCGGTGACGACTCAGAGGGATGCCTAGAAACACTGTCTGACTCACTTCTTCTTCATTTCTGCAACATTCGTGGTCTTTCCTCTAACTTTTTCTCTGTCGAACACCACCTCTCCTCCACTAAACCTCACCTTCTCTTCTTAACAGAGACTCAGCTGTCTAAGGCAACTGACAGCAAACCCTTTTCTGTTCCCTTCTACTTTCTCTATACTCATTTCAAAGCCAAAGGTGGATGTTGTGTATGTGAGCGCAACGATTTATCTTGTTCTCGTGTTCCTGAACTTGATTCTTCTGAATTCTCTATTCTCTGGCTTCGGCTTTCTTGTCATTCTCTGACTAAGTATATCTGTGTTGTTTACTCATCCCCTAATTCTACTGACTATCAAAAACTCTTTGACTGTCTTACTTCTAAAATGGAACACATTCTATCCATTTCTCCTTTCTCTGAAATCTCCATTCTAGGATATATCAATGTTCACCACCACCTTTGGCTCTCCTCTTCTTTCACTGATCCACCTGGTGAACAAGCCTATATCTTTTCTATCCTTAATAACCTAGAGTAGCTTGTGCAGCACCCTACTCGTATCCCTGACCGCCTTGGAAAGAGCTTCAACATATTTGACCTCTTCCTTACAACTAATCCTTCTGCTTACACTGTACATCTTTCCTCTCTGTTGGGTTCCTCTGATCACAACCTTATTACCTATCACTCCAGTACGGTCTGTGGACCCTCCAAAGACACGTCGTCTGTTGCACTTTGGAGCTGCAGATTGGAAGGCCATCAGGTAGTACTTTTTTTATTTTCCCTGGAATGATTATTGTTTCCATGCCCTGGAGCCATCTGAGTGTGCCATGCGCATTACGAAGGTTATTCTCTCGGACATGGAAGCATACATTCCTTTCTCATATCCTTTGACTAATGCAAGTAAGCCTTGGCTTCATCACGCTTGTTCTAATGCCGTCTGCAACAAGGAGAGGGCCTATAAAAAGTACCAGAGCCAACCCACCCCTGAATCACATCTTGTTTATTTTCCTGCCCGGAATTGTGCTAAGTCTGTTCTTCGCACTGCTAAAAATAATTTCATCCATACTAAGTACTCTCAACTCTACAACTCGAATTCTTCCGTCTCCTTCTGGCACCTTGCCAAAAACCTTTCTAACATCTTTACCTCATCACCCTTCCCTCCTCTTTTCTATTCTGATGGCTCTGTAGCTATTTCTTCTACTGATAAAGCAGATCTCTTTGCTCAGACTTTCTCCTCCATTTCCACCTTAGACAATTCCGGTGCTGTTCCTTCATCACTTCCCCCCACTGACTTCCTCATCGCTGACATTAAAATTTCTTCAGCTGATGTATTTTCTGCCATCACGGGCCTCAATCCTAAAAGGCATATGGGCCCGATGGAGTCCCTCCTGTTGTTCTCAAGAACTGTTCTTCAGTGCTTACACCCTGCCTAGGTAAATTTTTTCGCCTTTGTCTGTCAACTTGTACAGTTGTGGACATATCAAACAGAAACACCCCGTCCACCAGCGAGGTGGTGTAATGCTCTCCGTACCTGGTAACACTGATAGGTATGGAACTTCACCAGGTTTCGTTTGGTCGCTAGAACGAACCGAACGCGATTATCATTGCCGCTGTGCACAGTTATTGGTGCTAATGTAATATATAAGCAATGTTCCTCCAGAAACTACACTGATAATAGCATATCATGATTGTCGTAAATTTTTTTAATTGTCTCACAATACTCCCTCTAAATAATGGCAGGTATTATGAATGACACGGATTTCATGAGTGGATTAGTTTCGAGTCATTAACAATGAAACAGTTAACAATTCATCATGTAATTCATAGTTGTTGGCTTCCTCACAACTACCTAACATTGGTAGACCTCTGAAATCGAAGCAAGTTCACTACATACAGGTGTCGCCACAGGAGGTGGCGCAACAGGAGGCGACAGGGTGGGGGGTGGGGGACCTGGGAGACAGGGGAGGTGGGTGAGGAAACTGTGGGCTGGAGGAGAGGGGTGATTGGGTAGGGGACAGTTGACTTTAGTAGACGAAAGGAGCTACAGTGGGAGGGATAAAGTACAAGGTGATGACACGGCCAACTCATTGTTTTATGGAGACCATGGAAATTTACAGTCGGAGCATGAAATGTTATGTTCACGTTGCCACATGTTATAACTGACTGTCATGCCTTGTAACAATGACACAAATTCTACTGAGTGGCTCAGTAGCCCTGTAATATAAGTATACTGACTAAATTTTGTTAATGTGCAAATATATGACACGTCCATACAGTTTGTCAGATGTTACAGCTGTCGTCACAGTGACTGGGAATTTCTTTGCAGCCTAAAACTCCGGCCACACGAGCGGGCAGTGACTGGCAGGCTGTGTCTGCACCGGGCAGAGTCTGTCGGGCACGACTATTATGTCTGTGAGGATATAGGTGGTCTCTGAGTCTAGTCGGTAGCACTTAAATGCGGTATGACAATGACCAACACAGTTCGTACGAGAAAAATAGCACAGTATAGCACAATAATCACTGGACTAGTGAAGAAAGAAAAGAAATCACAAAGTGAAAAAACCGGGCAGTGTCTGGCGATTTCACTCAACAGTGGGCACAGACTGTCCGTTGGTTTGCCCGTCAAACTTGCCACAAATTGTCAGATGACGGACTTCTCTCTCGTGCCCCCCAGTCACTGTCCACTAATGTAGACGTGACTTTATGCAGTATCACCATGGATGGCTACTGATATTGCAAACAGAAGAGGGATAGGACTATGTAGATTTTTCATTTATTACCTATAAATATGAACAGTCTGAGAGTAATGATGGCCCCTACAGTTCTCATTAATATCTTTCTGGCACCGATGTAGAATAGGGCTAGATTTACTTAACCGAGGTTTATGTTACAATTTTCTGTAGGCTCTGCCGTTTTTGGATGTTGATTTTACACTTTGGCAGTGGTTATTACTTATATATAGGTTCATAATGAGCTACTGTCATATGAACCAAACATTTCTTCACAAATCCTTGAGCCAATAATGGTGGAACAATGTTGTGATGGCTGCAGTCATCCAGTCTGCGTATTACATCAACTATGCCATGAGTTACAGAAATGCATTCATCCATCTGTCCATCATCCAATCTTATGTTGCCCCATGTGGAACGTAGGAGCCCGGGACTAGGCAAGTTGGTCCTGACATTTAAGATAAGAATGACCAGCTGCACTCATCCCTGAGTCGCATTATGTGAGCAATAAACCCCAACCTCCCACTGGATATAAACCTGCACCGACTCAATCCGACTGGAGCGCATTAATTACTATTAAACTACCAGGAGCAAAAATTTTAATATATATGGTTACCACCCAGTGCAGTATATGGTTTCCTGTACCAGGAAACCATTTGGCTTGTCACTCAGTGTAGAGTCACCCACAGACAGAAGGAAGAGGAAAGAATGACGAAAAGACAGAAGAGAGAGTGTAAAGTTACCCGCAAACAAAAGGAAAAAGGAAAGAATGAAGGAAAGACAAAAGAGGGAGTGTAAAGTCATCCGCAGACAAAAGGAAGGGGAAAGAATGAAGGAAAGACAGAAGAGGAAGGAAGGACAGGAAAAAGGGCAGATATGCAAAGCAACACTACGTCGAGTGAGTGGATGGTGAGCGCATCCATCTACCACTAATGTTACAGAAATCGTTTGTATTAAATGCTAGCACACACATTGCCTGAAGTGTGTTTTGTTTTGCTAAACAACCGTGTAGCGTTCACACTGTATGAAACTGACAAGATAAAGATCAATACAAGTATTAGTGCCAAATCAGTTTTTATTTATGATACAGGTGTCCACGCCAGACTGTTTCAGGTGAACGTTGTATACTGACGAGCATCGCCTGGAACCTGAAAAATATTGAAATGCAGTTAATCCATGTGCCTCAAATAAAATGCGTCAATGTATCTGGAAACAAGGCAATACAACATGCATGCAGCAGCAGACGATGGTAACGCGGTGGCTGAATCGGTAGAGAGGTGGCCTGTAGTCCTGGGGCAGGGAACAGTTTAAGGATGTGAATTTCCTAAAAAGCAGAGTTTCCTGATCTACCAGATGACCCGCCGACATGTCGTAAAAATACCCCCGCTAATACCAATACACCAGTCCTGTATGAGACAGCCCTAGCATGTATTCAATATGGATTGTGCGTGTTAGCGCCGAAGTGGTGACATGTGGAGGTGTAGGAGGACTACTTGGCCTAGGGATACGTCATTGCCCCCAAGAAATAGGCCCTGAAGCCTTTGCCCAGAGTCGGACACATAAAAAAAAAAAAGTAGGCATGCCTCCCCATAAACGTCGGACTTGTATTGCACTCTGTCACACCTTATATAATTACACACATGCACACACACACACACACACACAATATATATATATATATATATATATATATGGAGCCTCGTACATGGGTGAACCAGGGTTCGTGCCCCGTCAGGGTAATAAAAACTTTGGGAGAGTTCACCCGGCCACCTACTGCATTGGCGGACACAAGGGGTGCTGTGGTTGAACCAGTGTCGCATACTATAAAGTATACTTGCACCCAGTCGGCTTGTGCAGGGCGATTACACTTGGTTCACATATTACACACACATCCAAAGCCACTACAACACTACAATTACACTTACAAGCACTTCTCACCCTACATACAATCTCTACTAGACAGCCTAAGCCACTTGGTAGAGATACATTGGCTGTATCGTCCCGACTTCGGTCGGGATAGGCCTGTCCTGCAGTGGATACTCCAACGGCTGCTGCTGCTGCTGCTGCTGCTGATGATGATATATATATATATATATATATATATATATATATATATATATATATATATATATATATATATATATATAATCATGTGTGTAGCTCCTTTCGTCTACCGAAGTCCACTGTCCCCTACCCCATCACCCCTATCCTCTAGGCCCCAGTTCAACCACTATTGTCCCCTTCCTCACCCACCTCGCCTGTCTTCCAGGTCCCCCACCCCACCTCCTGTGACAACACTTCCTGTATGTATTGAATTTGCTTCGATTTCAGAGCTCTGCCGATGTCAGGTTCATCGTAGGGATGATGGGTGTCACGCATGCTCGGATGTTTCGGCCATGGACTTTTGAGCCATGGGCCACCACCCTAGGGCGTTTTGGGCATAGGTTAGGTTCGTTTAGGTTAGGTAAGGTTAAGTTAGGTTAGGTTAGGTGAGGTTAGGTAAGGTTTACAACACTTCACATTTCAAAAAGTCCTTGGTTGGTGGCCCATGGCCCAAACGTCCGTGGCAAAAACATCCTACATTCGGCGTCACGATAATTTTCTGTTTATTGATAGCTTTGGGGAAGCCAACAACTATGACTTATATGATGAATTGTTAACTGTTTCATGGTTCATGACTCGAAACTAATCCACTCATGAAATCTGTGTCATTCATAATAACTGCCATTATTTGCAGGGAGTATTGTGAGACATAATTTTAAAAACTTACAGTAATCATGATATGCTATTATCAGTGTATTTTCTGGAGGAACATTGCTTATATATTGCATTAGCACCAATAACTGTGCACAGCGGCAATGATAATCACGTTCGGTTCGTCCTAGTGACCAAACGAAATGGTGAAGCTCCATACCTGTCAATGTTACCAGATGCGGATACCATTACGCCACCTCGCTGGTGGACGGGGTGTTTCTGTTTGACATGTCCGCAACTGTACCTTTCCTACTAGCTGGAAGTTTGCTCTCATTCAGCCAATCCCAAAGAAGGGTGACCGTTCCCAAATCTCTAACTATCGTCCAGTTGCTTTAACATCCTGTGTATCAAAAGTTTTCGAGTCAATTCTTAATAGAAAAATTTTAAAGCATCTTTCCTCTCACAATCTTCTTTCTGATCGTCAGTATGGGTTCTGTCAGGGACGCTCCACTGGCGATCTTCTCACGTATATTTCAGACTCCTGGTCATCCTTCTTAGGGACTTTGGTGAAAGCTTTGCCATTGCATTTGACATCTCAAAGGCTTTCGATTGAGTCTGGCATAAATCTTTAACCTGCCCCGTCCCGACCACTTTTCCACCACTGACTCCCCCCCAATCCCAACCAATTTTGGATAAAATTTTTTTTAGCTCAAACCTCCGCTTTTGGTGAGAAACAATGGAAAATCACAAAGAATGTGGTCACCGGGGTCTATAAGTGGCTTAGACAGGTATACCTTCGTTACACCTGGTAGTGTGTTCTCTGGAGGTGTTCTGCTGCTGTCACGTTTTCTATGGTAGGGATTAGTATGGGAAACCATTCACAATAGGTAGATATTTATTTAATTACAAAAAAAAAAAACATGTAGTACAGGAGTATATTGGTTTTTATATAGAAATAGAGCTGAAATAACCATTGTTCCATCTGGCGAACCTAGCGAAATCACCCAATGTGTTCACCGATGATTCGCTAACATTGTTGTTTCATCATACATTTCATTTTTTCAACTTACATAATAATTTTCCAATAACATTATACCCTTCTCCACTTTAGAGAACTGTTTCCACATATTTACAGGCCTTACGGTAATATTTAGCATAATGTTAGCACATATTTAAGTAGTGAGTGAACTCGCTGTTACTGTTGTTTCAACTCGCATTATCTTTTTCAACTTATATAATACTTTTCCAATAAAATTATACCCTCTTCCACTTTAAAGAACTGTTTTCACATATTTGCAGGCCTTATGATAATATTTAGCATAATATTAATGCATAATTACATAGAGAGTGAAGTTGCTATGATTGTTGTTTCAACTTACACTATATTTTTCAACTTACATAATACTTTTCCACTAACATTACACCCATTTCCACTTTATATAATTGCTCTCACATATTTACAGACCTTACTGTTTTACTGAGCATCATATTATCGCATATTCACTCAGTGAATGAACTCGTGATATCACTTGTTTCAACTTACACTATTTTTCAACTTATATAATACTTTCCCACTAACATTACACCCATTTCAATTTTATATAATTCTTATCACATACTTACAGGCCTTACCATTATACTGAGTGGCATGTTATCGCATGTGTACAGGCCTTACTCCTACAGTGAGCGTTATATTAACGCTATCACACACAGTATCAGTAATGTAGGAAGTTGTGATATTCCTTGAAACATGGCTCAAGGCACAGCGCCACATCACAGTCCACACACTCGTACCTTGTGTCTTTTCTCCGAGTGGCTGGTCGTACGGTTGAGTGCTTGCATACATGACAGCGGCGCTGGGGTCTAGGATGGTTTGGTTGAGGAGGGATGCTGCTAGGGTAGTGGCATCCTGCGAGGCATAGGGGAGTCTGGGTGGCACTGTGGGTGCGGGTGTGGTGTGGGGCCCTGTCCTGTGTGTACCTGGCGATAATTTCACGAGACAGTTCCCTCACAAACCCCTCAAAGGTCTCAGAGATTCCCGTTGTCATAGCATGGAGGTAGTGTGCATTGAGGACCGTGATGTCAAGCAAGTGGAAGAAGAGCTTTTTGCACCACTTCATCGTGGTCCTGGCACACTCCACACTGGAAATCATGGAGTCAGACTGATCCAAATGCCTCATGTTGATGTTATAGTCCAGTACCGACTCCGGTTTCCAAACGTAGTGCCTCCTCTCGCTGCGGTGATCCACAGAGTCTGTGCGGTGCATCAGGGGACAGTGTACAGTCAACAGGAGGCAAACTTCCCTGTTGTGGTTCCACAGGGTGGTAAGGATGTTATTTTCCTGGAAGAAAGCCACCTCATTCTTGTCAAGTTTCCTGCCAACCTTGACCATATGGTGACAGTTTCTCTTTACTGTACCACAGACTCCGGTGTCGTGTTGGTGGAGGAACCGAGCGAGGAGAGGGCTAGTGTACCAGTTGTCCAGGTACAGCACATGACCACGATGAAGATAATCCTCTATCATTGTCTTTACCATGGCCCCTGAGAGTCCAATATTACGATCTTCTATTGTGTCTGTCTATGTGCTGGTGTACAAGACTATGTCTTGCACATAACCAGTCTTACAGTCACACATAACAAAGATCTTGAACCCAAAACGGTGTCTCTTGCTGGGTATGTACTGGTGAAAGGAAATATTGCCTCTCCACAACACAAGACTCTCGTCTATGACAAGGTCTGTGTGAGAATAAAATGACGAGCAGAACATTTCCCGTAAGATGATCAAAGACAAGACTAATTCTCCTCATATTATCTGTGTTATTAGCATTAGCAGGGTCGTCTGCATCATAAAAGTGGAGGCGGCTGAGAATTTGCTGGAATCGATTACGACCCATTACCTTACCAAAGAAAGGTGTGCTGGTCATTGGGTCCGTGGTCCAGTATGCAGGAATTTGATTTTTTCGTACTACACCCATCAAGAGAACCAGGGCCAAAAATATGAACATCTCACCTAGGGTTATGGGATAGTTATATTGCTGGGAGTGCCTGCTCGTTGTACCTTGACACTCACTTTCACGGTGTTGGCTGCTTGCAAATAAGTTTGTGTGCTCCTATATGCGGCCCACAAACTCCTCCCCAAAGCACAAGTCGAAGCAATCCACCCTGGTGGAGCCCGTATGGATACTTGGAGCCATGCAGCCAGACCGCCACTCCTCAGTGAAGGGGTGAATGATGGGAGTGAAATTACTCCCATCTTCCCATTCCCACAACACACTACCATCTCCAGCCTCGTCCCCATCATCGCCTTCGTCAGGGTGGGGAGGGGAGGGTGGTGGGGGAGGTTGGGCATGTGGAGAGCGGCGCCCTTCCCCACTCGCACTCCTCTTCCCTCTCCCATTTCCTTTCCACTTTCCCTTCCCTTTCCTTCCTTTCCCCACATCATGGGTTGTGGGGAGGAAGTGTGGGAATATTGTGGGGCGAAAAACGCTACAGAGTGGCTCCATCTCGCCTCCCCACTGCCCATGTACACCACGTGCTCGTGCTGCCTCCCTCACACCACTTTCTCTTTCACCCCTCACTCCCGCCACACCACTTTCCCTTTCACCCCTCACTCCCGCCACACCACTTTCCCTTTCACCCCTGACTCCTGCCACATCACTCGCGCCTTGCCCAGACAACACAGAAGGACATACCTGATTTTCCTTCTCGCTGCACCTTCGGATCCTCGTGGTGAAATTTTCTCCCTCCCTAACCACGAGGTAACATCATGTCCTACTCCGCTGTCCTCGTCCTTGTCCTCGCCCTCGTCGTCATCTGATTCTCTGTCTAGGGGCTGGAGAGAGGTCTGTGCATGTGTGTCGGGTCCAGGCTGGCCTTTCCTCGCCTAACAGTACATAACATACCACACTTTCCTCGGCGAAGGGACCTCCTCATCACTGCTGCATGTTTCCTCCTCAGGCTTTACATAATCTCTATCCCCACATCGTCATCCAGTGGAGAATCACTGTCACCTGTGAAGGCGTCCAGGGCAGATTGAATTTCACCCTCAGAGAGACCTCTACACGTCATGTCTGACCTGAGTCACTGCAAACAGGTGAGTGACTGAGACAAGGGAGCGAGCGGGTCATGCGGGGTCTGGGAGTGGGCCTGCCTGGTGGCAGTTAGGGGAGGCTTGCCTGAGTGTGTGTACCAAAAATCACATGCAAAATTTGAAAATTGTGCAAATTAGGGACCTTGCAATTGAGGCGCGTTTATATACGTCAACGGAACTGGCTGTGACAAAATGTGTGGACGTATATATACGTCAACGGGATGTGGCAGGTAAATTTTCAAACTGCCCTCTTACAGTTTCTATCCTTCTATCTGTGCCTTCATCAATAGCTTCCTTTCTGGTTATTCTATAGCTGCTGTTGTAGACGGCCATCGTTCTTCTAGATCTATCAACAGTGGTGTTCCTCAGGGCTCTGTCCTATCACCAACTTTTTCCCTTTTATTCATCAATGACCTTCTAAGCGGTACATCTAACCTTATCCACTCGTACGCTGATGATTCCACCTCTCACCTTTCAGCTCGGTTCCCCCAACGTCCGTCCAAGCATTTACTTCAACAAACAAGGGATGAGGCTATGCCACACCTAATGTCTGGCTTGGCTTGTATCTCTGACTGGGGTAAAAATATTCTTGTTGTTTTTACTGCATCAAAAACTCAGTTTTTCCACCTATCAACCCGACACAATCTTCCACAGGAGTACCCTCTAATGTTTAATAATATCCAACTCAATCTTGCATCATCCTTGAACATGCTTCGGGTTTCATTCACTCGGGACTTATCTTGAAAAAATCACATTGCATCTCTTGTAAAATCTTCTTCCAAGAGATTAGGTGTGCTAAGCCGACTCCGTACCTCTTTACCCCTGCACAGTTGTTGACTTTATACAGGGTTTTTATTTGCCAGTTTAGAGTACAACTCTCATGTGTGGCGCTTACTGGCTCCCTTCAACCTCTGTCTCTTTCTGCCGCACTGTTGCGTCTTTATCTCTTTTCTATCGCTACTTTAATGATCTTTGCTCTTCTGAACGGGTGCGTAGCATCCGCCTAGCAACAAATTCTCATCCCTTCTTTGTCCAAACCTGTAATGCAAGAGTTAACCGTTACTCCCAGTCTTTCATCTATGCAACGGGTCAACTCTGGAACAGTCTCCCTCTGTCTGTATTTCCTACTTCCTATGATCTCCAGTCTTTTAAACGCAGTGTGTTCAGGCATGTCTAAATGAATGGATCTTGAATTTGGCTCTCTTTTGTATTGTTTTTGTTTTTTCTTGGAAAGAACGGTTTGTGGGCTCCTGGCCTTTGCTTCCTTCTTTCTTGCACTAAAAAAATCAACCATTAGCCTCGCCACTCCAGACAGACTTGAATCTCGAACTCATCCATATGTTGCCCTCTTTAACCATCCACTCCCATTAAAAATGCAAAAAAATTCCAGGACATTCTTTGGACACACACATAACATTTTCTCAGCACAAAAGCAATATCAGTGCAAAGGCATCTCGTAAATTCAGTGCCTTGAAAGCATTCACAACCACTTCTTTTGGGCATGAGGACGAATCCCTTGCCACCGTTTGCAAACAGTTCGTCAATGCAAAGGTAAAATATGCTAGCGTAAGCTGGGCTCCAACTTACCCAACACAAAAATAAATTTAAACACACACGCACACACACACACACACACACACACACACACACACACACACACACACACACACACACACACACACACACACACAGAAAAAAAAAAAGATTGACGAAGAATGAGAGGATTCACCCGAACAACATATACAGGTCACTTATATCAAGCAAAAGGACTTACAAACATTATAATTATGAGAAAGACTCACAGTTCATTGCTTCAATTGAAGACCCAACCCACTTGTGTAACTTCACGTTGCATCACTCCCATCCACAGAGAAACAAGAACGATCACTGACCAACACTACACAGTGTATCTCATCATCCATCTACCTCCATCCAGTACTACTATTCACAAATACATACATAAATGCATAGCCACCCTTGATATCCAAAACGTACAGCTAAACAGAATCCTTCAACAACCACTACCAGATGTACGCTTCAGAAACTTCCCAGATAGACACGAATTCACCTTGCCAGGCTGCAATGCGGCCACCACCCTTCTCTGTTCTAATACCAACACAAAACACAGTTCACAAGCTGTTCACTTTGCCCACTCTGCAATGTAGCCCCACACACCACATCACACTTAATCAGCCCACGTATTACACTATCACAATGCAGTCTTTCAACAGAACCTCAACAAAAGGGTTCTGGGAACGACCAGTTGAAGTCGCCAGTCTCCTACGTGATGAGCTTGGAGTTGGAACAACAATAACACCAATAACAACAACTTGACTGATAACCTTGGACTCTCATTCCCTGGGACCCAGCATTCTTTCAAGCAATAACAAGTGGCCATTCTTCTAAGCAATAACAAAAGGCCATTCTTCCAAGCAATAGCAAGTGGCCATTATTCCAAGCAATAACGAGTGGCCATTCTTCCAAGCAATAACAAGTGGCCATTCTTCCAAGCAATAACGAGTGGCCATTCTTCCAAGGAATAACGAGTGGCCATTCTACCTAGCAATAACAAGTGGTCATTCTTCCACGCAATAGTTGGTGGCCATTCTTCCAAGCAAAAACAAGTGGCCATTCTTCCAAGCAATAACTAGTGGCGCTCACGCACCATCAAGTCGCCGTTTGAGCGTTTATATAAAAAGTAAGTCCAAACTGACATATGCTTGAGCTACATCATTCAATACTAATGCTGTGATGTAGATGTAAGGAGTTGTAATATTGCAGTAGAGGTTGTTGAAGACCAGAAACGACTTGTTTCGATATAGATGGAAGACTGCTTATGAAGGAAGTCTATGTCCTGTCGCCTGGCAGTCCTCCCATGTAACCAACAGATAACTCACATGTCACTGCCTTGCCATTAATATCAAACCATCTTTACAGACATATACTAAGGCTGTGCCATTCGGGACAAGGTTGAGGGCATTTTTTTTATTGATTTGTCGGTCATAGTCATTAGTATGAACAAAAACCTAATACAAAATACATGAAAGAGTGCTTATCAAGACAGTGTTCCCTTAGGTCTAGCAGTTTTCATCTGTTCCAGTTCACTGCTCATGTACCATTGCCTGTCACTACTTTGGCACCAATACCGAAGCATTTACAATGAAATGTGCTTAAACTGCCTCATTCAGTACTGGTGTGATGGTATGACAGGAGTGGTTTATGATATGTTTCTGACCTGTGAGGTAAATGTACAGATCAGCTTCAATCGAGGTGGTGTGATTTCCATACACAGTGCGTTCCCTGGGCCCCAACATGGAGTGTAATTCTGGTTGCAAAGACACACTGCGCAATGGAACAGGTAGAGATTAGAGATCTGGGAGGTTAACGATGAAAGCGGAGATGAAAGTGAAGGATGAATGGTCTGGCATAGTTGTTCGCATGAATAGAAAATAACAACTAGAAAGCACGCAGACAGCAAATGCCTCCGCCAGTGCCATTAAAAGGATCCAGATCCGTGGATGTAGTATCTTGACCCTCCCCCAAATTTAGTCAGTTCTTTAATGGTCCATGGCCCACCTTTCCGCAAAATTTCACTGAAATTCATTGCGGAAGTTTCGAGATATTGTGCCAGGTACTGAGGATCCGAATCCGGCCCAAACTCTAATCATTTATTTCTTGGCCGATGACGCACCCTTCCACACAATTTCATCAAAATCAGTCATAACTTTTTTAGTGATCTTGCAAACAGACAAACAGAAAGACATACAAACAAACCAACGCGGGATAAAACATAACCTCTTTAGCGGAGAGAGAGAGAGAGAGAGAGAGATCAACAGACTTTGGTGGTACTGCCGGCGGTAGCAGCGGAATTGTCGGTGGTGATGGCTGCAGGTGACGGTGGCAGCATTGACAACGATGCTGCCAGTGACAGCGGCAGCAGCAGCAATGGAATTGGCGGCAACAGTGGTGAAGGTTGTCATAGCGATGAAGACTGTGGCAGCAACGATGGTGGCACTGATGGCAGCGGTGGCGCAGGTGATGGAAATGGCGGAGTTGTGGTGGTGTTGGTAGTGGTGGTGGTGGTTGTGGTGGTGACTTCCTGGAGAGACCATGCTAATGCGTGGTCTCATGCAATCTGATCTTAGTTCTCGCTGTTCGACACTGAATTTCTGCTATTAAAACCTTGAGCCTCTTTTCACCCCTACATTATGCTGGGACGAATATGCCCGATTTTTTTTTTTTTTTTTTCACAAAGTGTGATTGTCACTGGATTGTAGAGAGGACTAGTACCAGCTCTGGAGTAACAAACGTATCGTAATTCTTGAATTTCCTGTATCTTGGGCTAATTTATTGGGTTCGAAATGTGTATTTCCATGCGTGCAATATTCCGGTACACCAAGAAAGGAATAAAATATAAAAGCTGACTAACGTGGAAAACGAAGTAAAAACACCAAATACATGTAGAGTAAGTAAAAACACAAGAGTTGCTTCTTCGATGCTGGGGAAGCTGTAGCAACACGCATCATTCAGAACCTTCCGCTGCAGGTAAACAGACTTCCTGTGTGTATATCAGCAACAGTAAACAGTAATGAGGCAGGATAATCATTATCAGGTATATATATATATATATATATATATATATATATATATATATATATATATTTAACGGCAGGTGATTTTTTCCGGTTACTGATTACAGAATTTTTAGGTAAATAAAAGAACCATTACTATGACTCAACTACTACTGGAAAAGAGCATTGTAAACTGTTAACTGAGGCAGTGAAATAGTTAAGGATGAAAAACGAAACATACAGGGACGAGGAGAAACGAGAGAGAGAGAGAGAGAGAGAGAGAGACTTCAATGTGGTATATGACGACCACAGGAACATGAAATGTTTTCATATATGTGCATTCATGACTTGAACAGACTGGAATACTACTTTATCGGCTTATCCTTACGGTTTTGCTGCACTTTCCCTCTACATGAACTCTCTTATTTACATCCAGTTGCAAGGAGGAAGCCTGACTGACAGGTGTTCTATGTAAGAGGTCAGTAACCATTAGCCTTGCTGTCCTTGCCAATAAGTAAACAAATAACAGTTGCATGAGGCATGGCATTACTTTTACTGGCACAGGTTCGGATAAAACCACCAGGTGACACATTATTACCGGGTTACTCCGAATTAACACTTCAGTACGATGAGTGGTGCTGGAGAGGGACGCCTTTACATGGTGACACCTGTATAACCAAACAGTGGAGCTGACCGCTTACCGAAACGTCTTTCATATCATTATCTCTCCTTGGAAAGAAGGATGGTTTGATGCAGAAAAAGCCACCTTCAGCCTACAGTCCATGGGTTCCCTTCCTGTTCAGCTTGACGCCACAACAACAACAAGAAGCGGTGCCAATGCACAGTAAACCCGTCCCCCGGGGTCATTTTAGTGCTGATATATAAACACAACAGGTTACCTAATCAAAGGGTCATAGAGCAAATTTGGAATAAATTGGTTAAAAAATCACGATTTTATGCCCATTCAAATTCTAGGCCCGACCCACCTAACACTGACCCTACTATCGCTAACTAGGGGGGGTGATCCCACTGATGTAATGAGGCATGCTATAGGATGCAGATTTGAAAGATGTACCCTTAGGTTTTGGTTTCATGTCGATATGACGAATTTGAAAGGAGTTATGGCGAAAACACGATATATATATATATATATATATATATATATATATATATATATATATATATATATATATATATATATATATATATATATATATATATATATATATATTACATTTTGGGGGCCTACATCCTGGCCCTTGGCATAATCTGGCCCAAAATATAATCAGGTGATCAGAAGCTCATAGCCCATCATCTCTGTAATTCTAATGAATATCGCACCAGTAGTTTCCGCGTAAAAATGTTAACAGACAGACAGACAGACAGACAAACAAAAAAACAGACAAACCAAGTGAAATCGATACCCGTCCCCGAGCCCCTCCGTTGCGGGGTCAGGTACGATTACACATATTTGAGAGAGAGGTAAAATACGAACTTTGGAATCAATAACGATGTCTGGAAATGATGGAAAACTTGGAGTCAACTAGGAAACTGAAGGAGAAGGACAAGAATTGATGAGACAGTAATGTCTTCCAACTTGGCCTAACAAGCTAGAAAAAGTTGTCTTAGTGCTGGTTGGTCGGGCAGTCGTTCCTTTCTCTCTCTTTCTCTCTCTCTCTCTCTCTCTCTCTCTCTCTCTCTATATATATATATATATATATATATATATATATATATATATATATATTAATAACAGAACAGAGGAAGGAGAAACGAATGAATTAAAAAAAAAAAAATCCTTACACCAGATTACTGGTGTCCTCTGTTCATAATATATCTGTAAAAGTCAGACATGAACAGCTGTAGGTTGAAGTTTGGAGGGAAACAAGTCTGGGGAAGCGAGTTCCAAAGAGATGCAGTACGGGGAATGAAAGAATTCTGATAGGCAGATGTTCTGCAATATGGCTGAGTTACATTCCAATCATGAGCACTACCAGATGCCCGTGTAGCACGAGGGAAGACATGGAGAGGTGGCCCCATGGACGCAACTTCGTCTGATCATTTGCCATAAAAATATCTGTAAAATAATGCAAGGGAGGCTACATGCCTTCTTACTTGTAGGGGAGGTAGTTTATTTGTAATGGCAGGGTTGTTAATAATTCTAACAGCCTTGTTCGGAATTTTGTCTAGTTGTTTTAATGCAACCTCTCCACATCCATTCCACAACGGTGAGCAATATTCAAGCTGAGAGCGCACATGACTCTCGTAAATTATAGCTAACTGCTCGTCAGTGAAGAAGTTACAGACTCTGTACAATAATCCAAGTTTCTTTGAGGCGGTTTGGCAAGTAATCTACCATGAGAGGTCCAGCTGAGGGCATTGTTAAGTAAGACGCATAGAATTTCAATACTTTTGGAGATGTGAATATTAGTAGTACTAAAGGTAATATACGAATCTGGCAATATCTATCTATTAGTAAATTGTGTATATTTAGCTCTACTAGCATTAAATGAGAGAAGGTTGCTTTGTCCCCATTCACTGATCGTAGATAGTTCTTGATTTATAGAGATGGCTGTACTGAGTTGAAAGGTAGAGATATTAGACTTTGTGAATGTCTGAGTGTGAATGAACTATGTAGTGTTGGGTCATTTGCATATGAGTGGATGGGATTGTGGGTGACAGATAAGAGATCATTAATATGAACCAGGAACAGGGTTGGCACCAGATCTGATCCCTGAGGCACACCGGCGTTAATTGAGTGGAAATTGGAATGTACATCATCTACTTTTACTCTTGTTTTCCTATCACTGAGATATGAGATCAAAGGAACAAAAGACGTTTTATATATATAAATATATATATATATATATATATATATATATATATATATATATATATATATATATATATATATATATATATATATATATATATATATATATATATATATATATATATATATATATATATATATATATATATATATATATATATCATCTAATCAGCCGTTTGAGTGTCCACTGCAGGACCGGCCTATCCCGACCGAAGTTGGGACGATACAGCCAATGTATCTCTACCAAGTGGCTTAGGCTGTCTGGTAGAGATTGTATGTAGGGTAAGAAGTGCTTGTAAGTGTAATTGTAGTGTTGGAGTGGCTTTGGTTGTGTGTATAGTCTGTGAACCAAGTGTGATCGGCCCGCGCAAGCCGACTGGGTGCAAGCGTACTTTATAGTAAGCGACACTGGTTCAACCACAGCACCCCTGGTGTCCGCCAATGCAGTACGTGGCCGGGTGAACACTCCCAAAGTTTATTACCCTGGCAGGGCGCGTACCCTGGCTCACCCGTGTACGAAACGCACACTCTACCACTCTACCACAGAGGCTCCATATATATATATATATATATATATATATATATATATATATATATATATATATATATATAATCTCATCAGCCATTTGTGTGTCCATTGCAGGACAGGCCTATCCCGACAGAAGTGGGGATGATAGAGCCAATGTGTCTCAACCAAGTGGCTTAGGCTGTCTAGTTAAGATTGTATGTAGGGTGAGAAGTGCTTTTTAAGTATAACTGTAGTGTTGGAGTGGCTTTGGATGTGTGTGTAGTCTGTGAACCAAGTGTAATCGGCCTGCACAAGCCGGCTAGGTGCAAGCATACTTTATAGTATGCGACACTGGTTCAACCACAGCACCCCGTCTGTCAACCAATGCAATACATGCCGTGAAGAATGCTCCATAGTTTATTACCCTGATGGGGCATGAACCCTCGTTCTTCAGTGTATGAAAACGCACACTTTACCACTGCACCACAGAGGCTCTCTCTCTCTCTCTCTCTCTCTCTCTCTCTCTCTCTCTCTCTCTATGAGAGTATTTGTGTATGTATATATATCCAGGGGCAGGATTCCAATGCCACCTGCTGCATTCCCAGCTGGTGAATAAAGGGTTTTGCAGAAATACGAGGTACCATCTTGGACGTTGTGGACAATGAAAAGCCTTGTAGATATACAAAGCATCATGGAATGTACTGAATAAAGTGCCACAAAAATTACGTCACACCAAAAACCATGTGGCAGAGAGGTGAGATTATTTGCCACAGTCCCCCTGCACAAACATGAATTCTACTTGTAATGGTTTTACAGGCGTTCAGAAGGTCCAGCCGCAGTTTTGTCAGTGCCTAGCACAGATCTATCTATCTATCTATCTATTGCCAGACGCCTCAGTCCCGTTTGGGGTGGCCACAAACAAATCGCCTCCAAGTCGCCCTGTCCCCCGCCATTTCACTCCCCTGCTCCCAACTCACACCCCCCTCTCTCATATACCTCTCCACCCCATCCCTCCATCTCATCCTCGGCCTCTCCCTCCCTCTTTCCCCCTCCACCTCACTCACATACACTCTCTTCGTCAGTCTTTCACCCTCCATCCTCTCCACATTTTTTTTTTTTTTTTTTTTTTATGTGACCGACTCTGGGCATAGGCTTCACAGCCTGCTTTCAAGGCCCAGTAGTCCTCCTACGTACCGCACACTTCTACATGTCACCACTTCGGCGCTAACACCCACCGTCCATATTGAATACATGCTAGGGCTGTCTCATACAGGACTGGTGTATTGGTATTAGCGGGGGTATTTTTACAACATGTCGGCAGGCCTTCTGGTAGATCAGTAAAGTCTGATTTTATGAAATTCAAATCCTTAAACTGTTCCCTGCCTCAGCAGGATTTGAACCCGGGTCCGTCAGGACTGCAGGCCAACTCTCTACCGATTGAGCCACCGCCTCCCCCACATGGCCAAACCACCTCAGTATGTTCCTCATAACGCTTCCTATCACATCCACATCAACACCACAACGCTCCTTTATATCCTCATTCGTCAGCCTGTCTCTCCATGTGACTCCACAGGCTCCTCTTAAATAACTCATTTCCACTGCTCTCACTCTTGACTTGTGTCCTTCCAACAACGTCCAAGCTTCACTTCCGTACGTTAGAGTTGGTATCACAATACTGTCATGTAGTAACTTTTTCACTTCCATGCTCACTTCCCTGTTTCTTATCACTGCTTTCAAAGAACCAGCAACCTTTCTTCCCTGCTGTACCCTTTCAAGCACTTCACCCTCCAAACCTCCATCCTTACTCATCACACTACCCAAGTACTTAAACGTACTCACATTTTCCAATTCCTCACCATCCAACCTCGCTGTACATTCACTGACTTCACCTCTCTCAAAGACCATCACTTTACTCTTCCCTACATTCACCTTTAGATTCCGTTTCTTACACACTCTCCCAAACTCATCCACCAAGCCTTGCAGCTCCCCTTCGTCTTCACTCAACATCACAGTATCATCTGCAAACAACAGCACAGGGAGTTTCCAAACACTATCCTCTCTCACCAGGGCCACTCCAACATCCACTACCCTACCTTGTACCTCTTTTATTACCCCATCCATGTACAGATTGAACAACCATGGAGACATGACACATCCCTGTTTCAACCCAACTTTCAAAGAGAAAAATTCACTTAGTTCACCATCCACACGCACTGCAGCCTTCGCACCATCGTACATACTCTTCACAGCATTCAACAACTTCCCATCTACTCCATATATTCTTAACACTTTCCACAATCCTAGTCTATCCACCCTGTCATATGCTTTCTCCAAATCCATGAAAGCCGCATACAACTTCTTTCCCTTCTCTAGAAACTTTTCCACTAAAGATCTGAGAATGAATATCTGATCTACACAACCTTTTCCCTTCCTAAAGCCTCGCTGTTCTCCTCCAACTAATTCCTCTGTTCTTTCTCTAAGTCTGTCAATAAGTATCCTACCATACACTTTTCCTATTATACTAAGAAGACAAATGCCCCTATGATTACCACACACTTCTTTTTCCCCTTTTCCTTTGTACAAGGGAATAATTATACCTGACTTCCAATCCTCCGGGACTCTACCTTCCTCCCAAGCCAATCTGCACATCTTCCACATCCATTCTACTACTATCTCTCCCCCATGCTTCAGCATTTCACCACACACTCCATCAATTCCTGGGGCTTTCCCTGATTTAACTTTCTTCATTGCTTCCACAACTTCTATCCTACTGATTTCTTCCTGTCTTCTCACCTCCCTCCTTCTCCCAGCCATTCCCCAGCCACTTATACTCGCATTACTTCCATCCTCCACGTTCAACAATTCCTTAAAGTGTTCTCTCCTTCTGCTCACTTTTTCTCCCTTCTCCACTAGTAATCTACCATTTTTATCTTTCACTCCCCTGCTAACTTCACTTCCACCCTGTCTTACTCTTTTCACCTCTCTCCAGAACATTTTCTTACAGTCCCTCCACTTTACACTCAAATTCCTTCCAAATTCCTCATCCACTCTCTTCTTACTCTCTCTTACTAATCTTTTCACCTCTCTCTTTCTTTCTACATATAACTCTCTCTTCCGCCTCTCAACCTCTTCCACGCCCCTATTTTTCATCCATTCATTGTATGCTTTCTTCTTTTGTGCCACAGCCTGTTTCACCTCTTCAGTCCACCACGCTGTTCCTTGCACCCCCCTCCGTCTTCTCTTCCTTCCACACACCACATCACATGCTGCACATATTTCTTCTGTAAATATTCTACACACACCTTCCACGTCCCCCATCTGCTCCAGTTCATATTTGCCCAATCGTTCCTCCACTTCTCTCTTATACTCTGCCTTTTTCTCATCCTCTTGTAACCTTTCCACTCTCCTTGCAACTACTCCTTCCTCTCGTCTTTCCCTTCTTCTGTTCCTCCATCTTACTTGGACTTTAATTCTGGCCACCACCAAGTAGTGGTCAGAAAGTCCACTCCCCCAACCTCTATAAACTCTTGCATCCAATATACATCTTCGCATCCTTTCATCCACACACACATAATCAATCATTGCCTTCCTTTCATTCAGTTCACCACCCACCCTTCTCATCACTCGCCATGTATACCTGTGGATCATTTTATGCCTGAAGAGGGTATTGGCTATCACCAACCCCCTCCCAGCACAAATGTCCACTAACGCACTGCCATTCTCATCTGTCTCAGCAGGCACACCCCACTCACCAACTATTCCATCCACCTTCACATTCCCAACTTTACCATTCATATCACCAATCAAAAACACTCTCTCATTCCTTCCAAACTTTTCCATGCACACTTCTACATTTGTCCAGAATTCTTCTCTCACTCTTCTAGCACGATCTTGCGTTGGTGCATACACACACACAATCGCCCACATTTGTATTCCAACTTTCAACTTTACCCACACAATCCTTGATCCAACTGATCCATACTGTCTTATGCTCCTCTTCCATCTTTTACTCACAACTATACAAACTCCTTCCTTTGCCCTCTCATTCTCACTTACTCCTGCACATATACCCCATCCATACTCCCATTCTCTCACACTTTCTCCTCTCCATTTTGTTTCAGTTATTCCACATACATCCACTTTCGCATCCTCAAGCACTTGGACAATCTCTCTCTCTTTCACCTCATCATTCGCTCCCCTTATATTCCACGTTCCAATTGCAATGTCCTTTGTCCGGTCCTTGGTCGTCAACGTTTGGTCAGTCCTTGTCCGAGGCTTAATGTTTGTTTTTTTAGTTAGTTGTTTTCCGGGGAGGGGCACTAACCCTCCGCCAACCCTTTTAGTCGCCTTTTACGACAAGCAGGGATACTGGGGGAGTATTCTTGAAAAAAAACCCTACCCCAGGGGGTAGCACAGATGAAGAAATAATGACGTTATGTTATGACAGTTCCAATATTATGGAAGAAAAGAAAACCAGATATACTATTCTCATGGGAGACTTCAGTGTATAATTTATCTAATCGAAAAATGGAGAAGCATGTATTGGAAAATTCAGAGTACGATAGAGATATGAAAGAGGTGATGTGGTGGTAAGTTTTACTGAAATATATAACACGAGAATAATTATTACATTCTTCAGCAAAAGAACAGGGAAAATATGCACCTGGAGAAGGCCAAATGGAGAACAGTGAATGAGTTCAAACTCATTAAATTATCAACAAAGTAAATTTTGGAAGTGACCACAGAATGGTTGGTTGCTCAGTCAGATTCAGGTTTAGAATTAAAAGGAAGAACCTGCTTAGAAAATAAAAGGATATGCAAAATAAATGTAACCGAAAAGCAAGCTGCCAATCAGTTAGAAATAACGAATTCAGGTTCTAATTTATGCTGAGTGTGACACTGACGAGTTGAATGACAAACAAAAGTGTTAAGGGAATCAGTGGAGGTAGCAGGGAAACTTACTCGTAGTAGCATTAAGCAAACAAGTATTTATCAATGACCGTCGAGAACATGAAAAGCAGAAAGGAGATGGAAGTTACAACAAAGAAAGACGTAATAGAAAGAACAGAATTAACTAAGGTTATCAACAAGGACAGAGAGAAGAAATACGAATGAGAAACATGGATCAGATAAACGAAGCTCAAAAACAGAGAACAATCTGAAACAGGTCCTAAGCAAAATGACACTAGAAATGCAACAAATCATATAACTGAAAGACAAAAATTGTGAAGGCATTGAGTGCAGAGATTGTGAAGTGAACTGAAAAATTTTACAAAGAACTGCATGCATAACAAACAACAATAACGATAGCTAACTTTTCAGTTGACAAAAGTGAAATACCAAACGTAATACCAGATAAAGTATACTTATCCGTTAAAAGTATGAAAAGAGGTGAGGCCCCAGAAGATGGAATAGTAGCGCATTTACTGTTGGATGCAGAAGTTTAAAAAAAAAAAGATTCTGCCACTTGGTTACTCAATGGATAAAGAAAATAATCCCCCAAATATGGTATAATGCAATTGTTATTTTGCTTTACAAGAAGGGCGAATAAAAAGATCTTAATAATTAGCGACCTATTAGCTCATTATCAGTATTTTCAAACTCCTCTCTAAAGTCCTGAGGAACAGAATAACAACAAATATGGAAGAAAACCAACCTCTTGAGCAGCCAGCATTCCGATGCAGGTATTCGATTACTAATCATTTACACACTTTGACTCAGCTAACTGAAAAGCAACAGGATATAATAAACTACAGTGCTGAGGTTTTGTCGATTACTAAAAGGCTTTTGACTGTGTGGAGCACATAGCAGTTTTAAATTCATTACGGGAACAAAGAGTAAACTAAAACATTGTACTGTAAAACTGCTCAAAAACATATATTAAGAAGGAACTGCTACAGTTAAGATACATAGACTCAGAAAAAAATAAAGCTGAGAAAGGCGTGCGTTAGGGAGGTCCAGTTTCACTAAAATTAATTACAGCAAGCCGTGAATGTTCAGAAAGCTAGAATGGTAGAACATAACAGTAAGCCCTGATAGACAAAAGTTAAACCATTTAAGGTTTGCAGATGACACTGTCCTACACCCAGAAAACGCAGAGACATTGCAAGAAATGGAAAATGACCTAAATAGAGAATGTCTCATAGTAGGGCAAAAGATGAACTGGAGTAAAGCTAATGTTTAATCCATCATCCAAGAAAAAAGCCTCGTAAAAATAAATGAAGAAATTCTTGAAGAAGCTGAGGGTACAATTACCTGGGGCAAATACTAAAACTAACAGGAAATCATGAATACAGAATAAAAAGGCGTTTTACAATTCGATGGAAAGCTTTCAGTACACACACAGACATCATCAAAAGTATCATGACAGTATGTAGGCTATGTATGAAATGAAACGCATAATACGAATGCATGATCCCAGGTATGACGTACGGGTATGAGACCTGGAAACTAACAACATCAATAGAAAACAAACTGCTCCGTTCTCAATGAGCAATGGAAAGGCCAATGTTGGGAATATCTATGAGAGACAGGAAGAGATATCTTACGTGAGAGAGCAGACTAAAGTCAAAGACATTATAGAAGATATAAAACACACACACACACACACACACACACACACACACACACACACACACACACAACACACACACAAACGCAGGTGGGCGGGTCATGTAGCGAGAATAATGGATAAACGAAGGAGCGAGAGGCCGACAGACTGGACTCGACTAGCTTAGCAAAAAATGATTGACAGGAGATGGAGAGATGAGACATAGAAATTTGCATGGAAAACCGGGCAGAGATTGGGTCAGTCAAGCAATTCAAGGAGAAGGTTGAGGGAGGCCTTTAATCTCAATCATTTACAATACGCCTTTGTAGGAAATAGAGGTCCATGGTCGAATCCAGTTAATGTGAGATCAAGTGCTAGGTGGAAAATAGGTGGGTAAGTGGTTGGCCCCTAGTGGGTGTAGCAGGTGACTGCAGGATTGTGGTCATGTGTGTGTGTGCGTGTGTGTGTGATTTAGTAAAGCATCTGAAGATTTTGCCAAAAGAGCAAGAAGCACGTGAGAATGGGAAGGGAAGAGGGTTTAGGTAGTGTTAGAGCTATAATGTTTTTCATCTTTGTAGCCCTGGTTAGAGACAGCGCAGAAGGTTCCACGAATGTGGGGCAAGGTTTAGAGTTAGAGGTCTTAGGGCAATAAAAGGTCAACCAATCGTTGTTTCTAGCTGATGCAACATTGGTCGCAGAAGACGGAGATAAACATCAGTAGTTCGTATCTGAATTTGGAAGAGTTTGTGGAAAGAAGTTGAGAGTAATTGCACGACAGACCAGCGTTATGACGTGTACTGTAGTAACGTAGCAGAACGACAGAAGTCTCAGTTGCGAAAGAGTTCACATGATAATGTTATTAAAAGTCTGTTGAAATTAGTAACCGTTTTGAAATAGATTCTTATTTTTTTTTTATATATATACCTCATGTAATGTAAGAAATTTTAATACCATCACTGCTGCCCACCAGGATAATAACGAAAATTTTGATACGCCACCACTATGATGCTGGAGATTAGTCACCAGTGTAATAACGAGACATTTTTAGGCCGCTGCCCACAAGTCTAATGCCGAGAATTTTATAGATTTCAGAGATATAGGGTAGAGTGATCTTATTTGAGAATTTATGGAAGATGAGGTAGCGTGATCTTATTTGAGAATTTATGGGAGATGAGGTAGCGTGATCTTATTTGAGAATTTATGGGAGATGAGGTAGCGTGATCTTATTTGAGAATTTATGGGAGATGAGGTAGCGTGATCTTTTTAGAGAGGGCTTGAGTAGTTAGATATTAGCACACCTTGCGGGCCACTCAGTCTCATCTGTACCACTCCTTGGAGGATAGCAAAACTCAAACTCAAAATGACTTAACCTAAGATTTACTATGTATTAAGAAATAGGATACAGATTACTCTTCAAACTGGAAATGATACTAAACATAATATAATGAGGATCTATATCAACAGAAATATGAATCTTCTCAAACTGAATATTCAAAGAAAACTGTTACACTTTTCAGAAATATGAATCTTCACGAAGTAAATTAATATTTTAATAAGAATTTACAGTATAACTACAGAAATATGTATCTTTACACACTAGATTAATATCCCAAGAATACTGATATGCATGGACATAGTCCCGTGGTCTCTGACGGACTCGTCGGGTAGGAACCTAAAGATTATCACCAAAGAATATTCTCTAAGACTAAATGCATTATACCTGAAGAATCTTATATAAACTAGACAATAATCAAAAGAACCAATAATCACGTGGACCGTAAGCAAATGGACAAATGGTCCAGCCGACATTCACGCTGATTCCATGAACCAGGGGGGGGGGGGGATTTAGTGTGTTAGCGGTTAGGCCGCGGCTAGAACGCTCGAATCCTTGGGATGCTAGCCACTGCCCTCCATAACTCTCGCCTGCAACGATGAAAAGGATCGATGATCTCTTTATTCAGCACAAGAATGATCAGGGGAAAATATCACCAATTTAACTCACGAACATATATGATGACTTAATAGAAGAGGGAGAGAAAAGAGGGGGGTGAGAGCTCGGGCAATAACCTGCAACAATGAAAAGGAGCGATGATCTGAAATGTTTGGCACATCTTCTCGCCTTTTATAAGCATCAAGACAGTATTCGGGATTCGGCTGAAACTTTAACTGTTTACTTTATAATATTTCTGCTTTTACTTGATCTCCAAAGAATATGAAGGACACGTTTGCACTCAACATATGTAGTAAATTGTCTTACGATGTTGAAATTTTTGTAATAAGTGTATAGGAACTTTAATCTTAATGAACCCAAATCAATTAAGAATCTGAACAGTTTTATTACCCGTGACAGTTACACGCGTATGTGACTGTAAACAGGACTCAGTAACATGAATTTTGCACTTCACAAATGACAGTCTTCAATATTTTTACTTCAGTCAACTCTTAATCACCACTGCGTAATTCAAAAGGAGAAATCTATCAGCTTCAGCAGATAAATCTCTAGATTAGAATATAAAGGAAGACATTCACAATTTTTTATCTCTGCTAAAATTTCTGCACTTATACGTCTTTCTTGAAATCGGCTGGTTCACTATGCATAAACACTAATCATTTTCACATGAAAACTCGACTTAGCATTATCAATAGCAGAATCATGTTCAGATTATGAATATCAACTAAGACTAAACTTAAATATAGAACTTAACGGTTATATCAGTTATACCTACAACCATACTTAAGCTTAAGATTACGCTTACAATACTAGCTTATACTAACCCACACTGACTTTAAAATTATGGCATTACACGGGTCCTTCCTCTGGAAAAAAATAAAATTTAACATCGGAAGTCAACATTCAAATCATTCATCTACATTTCCTAGGGACGTGTGTGTGGTTGGGACGGACTTACATGACTCCAATAAGTGGCACCTGTTGGCCCATAACAAAAATCATGTACCCCAGGGGGTCGCTTCTCTGTCACGATAAACTCTCGAATTCAGCGGATAGATGTGCCCCAGCCAACCTCCTGACTGGGTGGCAACATGGTCGTCTCACTTGGACAGACCCGTACTCTCGCTGCCAGGATCGTCCTAGGGGCATTTCCCATTCATGCAACCTATTAACTAATCGCATTTATGCTCCCATCCTTTCGTTCTTATGCTTCCAGCTCTCCACCTAGTAACTGATGAGCGCCTGTCAGGTCCTGAAGTCACTGTTTCACTTGAGACAGTGTTGACTGTAAGATGAAAGGCATGTGCACACTGCCCCACAAATTAAAGCAATCTAATATTTCCACTGAACTGGGCTGTGCCCATAACCCAAACCCCAATGAACTCACAGTCAATAGTCAGACAGTCCGACCCACACACATTTCCCTATCCATCTCTTAACATAATACTGCCATAACCAGCTTAACACTCAACACTTCTCAATAAGTCACTGGGGAGGGCATCTCTCACGGGGCAGCAACTATTCATCCACCAAATCAGTCTCCAAGGCCCCCTCCAAGGGTCCCTAGGGCCACTCTTTTCTGCAACAGGGCCTCACCCATCCCGCGGCTCCCTGCATCCTCTTCCCCATGAACACATCCTCTATCACGCACACACCTCTGTCCATCAACACTTCCATTACACGATGGCGTGATCTGTGTGGATTGTTTTCTTTTGAGGGGGAAGAACCTGACAAATCAGTTATCATGGTCCTCTGAGCTACACTCGTTCTTCTTGACATTTGATTCCTCAGTTCCATCAATAACTCATCTTCCACCTTACTCCTTCCACTAGACCAATCCACAAAATACATAAGTTGTGTCTCCATCTCAGTATTCGTTCAACTCACAGTGAAGCATAACTTTGCTGGTCCTCCAGGAGCTTTAAAAATCATTAATTCCTAAAATATTGCATGAATAAGTGGGCCTCCAGTGTACTGTTATTGAGGGATTCTATTTCACAACAATATTTCATCCCACAATAATATTCCACAACAGTATCTTATCCCACAAGAATATCTTATCCCACCACTGCCACCAGTGTAATGTAAGAAATTTTAATACCACCACTGCTGGCCATCAGGGTAATAACGAAAATTTTGATACGCGACCACTACGATGCTGGGGATTAGTCACCAGTGTAATAACGAGAGATTTTTAGGCCGCTGTCCACCAGTGTAATGCCGAGAATTTTAGAGATTATAGAGAAATAGGGTAGCGTAATCTTATTTGAGAATTTATGGGAGATGAGGTAGCGTGATCTTGTTAGACAGGGTGTAAGTAGTTAGATATTAGCACACCTTGCAGGCCACTCAACCTTGTCTGTACCACTCCTTGGAGGATAGCAAAATTCAAACTCAAAATGACTTAACCTAAGATTTACTATGTATTATGAACTGGGATACAGATTACTCTTCAAACTGGAAATGGTACTAAACAAAATATAATGAGGATCTATAGCAACAGAAAAATGAATCTTCTCAAACTGAATATTCAAAGAAAACTGTTACACTTTTCAGAAATATGAATCTTCACGAAGTAAATTAATATTCAGTAATGAGGATATACAGTTTAACTCCAGAAATATGTATCTTTACACATACAGATTAACCCCTTTATTGCTAATCTCGTCTACCGGCCTTTTTGCGCAATTTCTTAAGAGGACGAGCAACACTGATCGTACACCATCCACAAAAAACTGGCGGCAGCTGGCTCCACCCTAGCTGTGACGTAGATAGCTTCTAACCAATCAGAATTAGGTGTTGGACACACAGGACGGGGGACCCAGACCCGTAACCAGGCAGTGGGGGGTATAACTTTTCAGAAATATGAATCTTCACGAAGTAAATTAATATTCAGTAATGAGGATATACAGTTTAACTCCAGAAATATGTATCTTTACACATACAGATTAACCCCTTTATTGCTAATCTCGTCTATCGGCCTTTTTGCGCAATTTCTTAAGAGGACGAGCAACACTGATCGTACACCATCCACAAAAAACTGGCGGCAGCTGGCTCCACCCTAGCTGTGACGTAGATAGCTTCTAACCAATCAGAATTAGGTGTTGGACACACAGGACGGGGGACCCAGACCCGTAACCAGGCAGTGGGGGGTATAACCCCCCCTCCCTCTCGCCACATCCCTCTGCTCCACTACCATTTTACTACCCTACCTCCCACCATTCTTACCACCACCACAACCCCTCCCACCCCCTCTTCATGCATCTCCCCCTCCCATATGGATCTCCCCCCCACGTCCCCCACCTAGTCAACTGAGGGGAGGGTATTTCCCCGCTACCCTCCCTCCATGTCCCTGTACTCCACTTTGGCCCTTCCTTTGTGTCTTGTGGTGGTCTCCTCCCATCCCTCCATCCCCATCCACCCCCTTCTGGCCTTACCAGCTCCCCCCACTCCCCCACCCCCACCCCCACCCCCTAGCACCTCCCCGGCCTCGAATATTTTGCGTATTTTTTACGCTTTATGGCACGTGTTTTTGAATCATTACCTGTAATTTATTGGTGTCTGCATACAGATATGCACACCACAATTATTGTAGCTGTCTTTAGTCGAAACCCACTTGAAAAAGACATTTTATTTTATACCGACGCATGGAAGCATGTTGGAGCCTTCAAAACGAAACGAAACGAAACGAAAACTAGATTTGACAGCTCGGAGGGGAGGTGAGGGGGGAGGGGAAGTTAGGCGAGGGGAGGGAAGGGAAGGGCAGGGAGGGGACTGGAGGTTTGAAGAGGGGAGAAAAGGGGAGGATAATTTTTACTATTTATCATATTTTTATGGGGGGGTCTATGACCAATTTCCCTTGCTAGATTTGACAGCTCGGCGGGGAGGGAAGGGGGAGGGAGGGGAGGGGAGGTTAGGCGAGGGGAAGGGAAAGGAAGGGAAGGGGAGGGAGGGGATTGGAGGTATGAGGAGAGGAGAGGAGGGAAGGGTAATTTTTATTTATATTTATTTGGTGGGTTGTCATTATTTTATTTTTTTCTAAGCACATTACAATGGTTTGTAACATCTATACACACCAAAAAAAATTGATTTTGGTGATTTTTGTACGTAATGTTGTGAAGAAAACAGGTGCGAGCGGCGTATTTTCTTTCTCGCCGGAGCCGCGACGGGTAATTATTAAACTATTATAAACTTTGACAGGCCATAGCTCGGTAACTATTGGATCTAGGAGGGTGGGGTTTGCGTTTTCAGATGTGTAAATTCAAGCTCTATAAATCGGGCATAAAACTATTAACCTCTGAGGAAGTCGAAAAATTGGCCTGTTTTTGCATCCTGGGGGGCAGTCGAGGCTGGAGAATTGCGTATCCTAGGGGTTAATATCCCAAGAATACTGTTGCGCATGGATAAAGTCCCGTGGTCTCTGACGGACTCATCGGGTAGGAACCTAAAGATTATCACCAACGAATATTCTCTAAGACCAACTGCATGATAACTGAAGAATCTTATATAAACTAGACAATAATTAAAAGAACCA
>NC_136998.1:13439973-13497473 GCF_032717465.1 Coenobita brevimanus
GAAACGGAGGGGTTACGTGCAGGGTGAAAATATGGTTACCATCCAGCACTGTAAATAGTTTCCTGGCTTAGTGAAAACCATTAGGCTTGTCACTCAATGTAAAGGCACCTGAAAATAAAAGAAGAGTAATAAAAAGTGGGAGGGAAGATGGAAAACTAGGAAGAGAGGAGGGCAGACACAGTAAAAGCATGATAAAGGTGAAAGATTTTTTTTTTTTTGATAATGAATGGAGGAAGGAAAAACAAAAGGAAAAAAAATAAGTCCATGTGCCTAAAGGCATCCTCCATTCATAAAATACTTATAACAATTGGATTTAAAATTGAAAAGATTTAATGTATGTGGGAAGCAACTCCCATGAAGTGAATTCCAGAGAGTAGTAGTTCTGGGGATAAAAGAATTTTGATAAGCAGAGGTTCTGCATTGTGGGGGAGAGAGTGAGTTCATGGGCACTCCCAGCTGCCCGAGTATTTCGGGAGAAAATGTGAAGGGGAGGAACAATTGAAGGCAGGTCGTTAGAGCACTTACGGTAAAAATATCGATAAAATAGTGCTAAAGAAGCAACATCTCTACGTACTGATAGTGGAGGAAGGTCCTGCGTTATGGCAGGATTATTGATTAATCTAATGGCTTTATTTTGAATTTTGTCCAACTGCCTCAATGCAACCACTCCACATCCACTCCACAATGGTGAACAGTATTCGATCTGAGAACGCACATGACTTTTATATATTGTGGCCATCTGCTCGTCAGTGAAGAGTTCACGAACTCTGTACATAAGTCCCAGTTTTTTAGAAGCATTTTTAGCAAGGGATTTAACATAAGCTGTCCAGCTTAGGTTGGGGTTTAGAGTAACACCTAGGATATCAACTGTAGTGGATATGGGAATACTGACATCATTTTAAATTATGTGAGAGTCTGAGGGATTCTTTCCATTGGAGAAATTAATGTACAGTAGTGCACCAACTTTCGCTACAGCAGGATTCGCGGAATCCACTTTCGCGGCATGCACCAAATATTCCCTAACTTCCACTTTCGCTTGAAAAAAATCGATTTTCGCGCACAAATTTTGGGTTTGGGACAATATTTTGAACTTTGAATTTCCTGCACCGCCCGCCCGCAACCCACCGCCATCTTGAATGACGTCATGTCAACACTCTGTCCACCCATTCCCGCCATTGTGTACAAGCATGCTAGCTCCATTGTGTTGGATTCTCACGGTTCAGTGGCCTCTACTATACCTGGTAGTGTGGGGAAAGGGCCTGGTGGTGTGGGGGGAGAGCCTGGTGGTGTGGGGGGAGGGCCGGGAGGCAGTGGTGGTGATAAAAAGTGGATACTTACCCCCAACATCCATTAAACACCTCAACCTGGTCTCTGTGGTATGTTTCTCCTCATATAATGTGTACTGTACAGTTTTTATTGTTTGTATCTCACAATGCAATGTACAATAGTGATTTGATGTACTGTATTGCAAGTGAAAATGAAAATCTGATGTTACTTTAGGATAACCGGGAACCAATTAGCCTTTTTGCCATAAAGACAATGCCCCAACTTTCGCTAATTCCACTTTCGCGCATTATTTTTGGACCTAATTAGGCGCGAAAATTGGTGCCCCACTGTATTTATTTTTCTGAGCATTAAATGAGACCAGATTTTTTTTTCCCCATTGTTTAATTTTAGAAAAGTCCTGGTTCAGAGAAATTGCTGTGTTTATTTGGGAATTTATAATATCAAATTATGTAAAGAAGGTACTAAATGTGAAAGAACTATGAAGGGTCGAGTCATCAGCATAAGAGTGTACTGGGTTATGCGTGACAGATAGGAGGTCATTTATATGCATGAGAAAGAGGGTTGGTGCCAAAACTGATCCCTGAGGTACGCCAGCATTTATGGAATGACACTGCGAATAATTTCCATCTACCATGACCGGTATTTTTCTACTATGAAGGTAAGAAGATATTAGAGGAACCAGTGATGCAAGGCCATAGTGTGACATCTTAGACAATAAGGCCTGGTGCCATACTCTGTCAAATGCTTTTGAAATATCAAGTGCTACTGTGTGTGTTTCACCATGTTGATCTATTGTTTTGTTAATCTGATGGATAAGAAGGCAAAGAATATCTACAGTTGAACGTTCCTGTCTAAATCCATACTGCCGATCATTGATCAATTTATTGAATTCTAGATGCCTGACTATGTGTTTGTTAATCAGTGTCTCAAAAACTTTACCAAGAACGGAAGGTATTGCAACTGGTCTGTAGTTTGATGGATCAGAAGTTGGTCCCTTTTTAGGAACAGGATGGATATTTGCTTCATTCCAAGGGGCTGGAAAAATTGAGATATGGATGCATAGGCGGAAAAATTTTGCTAATACAGGAGCCAACACTGAGGAGCAATTTTTAAGTACTATTGAAGGAATTTCATCTGGACCAGTAGCTTTGTCTGCTGATAGATTCTGTAATACGGCTTGTACGTGTCTGGTGTGAGTCACAAAAGGAGGTATTTGAAGGGAATCAAAATCAAGTACAGGAATATTATGATTTTCTGAATTTAGGGTTGAGTTTGTTGAAAAAATGTCAACAAGAAGGTTGGCTTTTCCGCGTGGGTCATTTACTAGATTTCCATTGGGGGACTGTAAAGGTGGAATGGAAGAGGAGGTAGTGAAGTTAGTTTTGAATTAATTAAGGGTTGACCAGAATATTTTGTTATCATTTGGATTGTTTAGTAGGTTGTTAGCTTGTCTATGTAGAAAGTTGATTTAGAAAGATTGATAATAGTTTTGGCATGGTTTCTGATATTTTTATAATAGTTAAAGGCTTCTTTGGTTTTGGTCCTTGTACAAGTGTTGTACGCTATTTTTTTATGTTCTGTTACTCTAGCACAATTGTGGTCAAACCATTTAGGAGAATTACATCTTTTTCTGTAATTATGATGTGGAATGAATGTTTCCATGTCGACTTTAATGAAATCCTGTATGTGGCCCAATGTGGAATTTGCATCATGGGAGAAATAGAAAATCCAAGGAACATCCAGGAGAAAATTTTGAAGTCCCTCCCAGTCTGCCCTGTCGTAGTGCCATTTAGTCATCACGACAGGTTCAAAGAAGGAGGGTGTGGTAGGTGTGAAACTGGTGGCTTGAATCAGACAATGATCAGAGGATCTGAGGGGGGACTTCACTTCGACAATATAATTATCTGAATTGGTTGTTAGAAACAAGTCCAATAGTTGAGGATTTTGATCGGGGTTGTCTGGTACATGGATTGGTTGACTGACCAACTGGGTGAGATTAAATGAGTCTGCAAATATCTCACATTCAAGACCAGAGTCATCAGTTCTGGATGAATAGGTGAGCCATTCAGCATTATGGACATTAAAATCACCCAGAATAGTAATTTCTGATGCAGTATTAATGTTGAGGACACTTAGTTGTGAAGACAGAGAGTCAAATAAAATCGGCTCTGAAGGGGCATTAGAGGAACGATAAACACAACAGAAATACTTAATTTTACCAAAAGAATTTAATTTGTATATGGAATAGTCGAAAAAAAAAAGGACAAGTAAGTTTAGTAATCTCCTCCAAGGCAATTTCTGATTTAGCAAGGCAACATACGCCTCCTTTGGGTCTGAAATTTTGAATCAAGATATAACCAGGAAAATTAAATTTAGCTAAATCAGAGATGAAGCTTACTTGTGTCTCTGTCAGAACCTCCTTCCAGAACATTTTCTTAGGTTCCCATCACTTAATACAATTCCTTCCAAATTCCTCATCCACTGTCTTCTTAATCTCTCTTACTAATCTTTTCGCCTCTCTTCTCTTCTCTGCATATAGCTCTCTATCCCATCTCTCATCTTCCGTGTCTCTGCTTCCCATCCACTAGCAATATGTTTTCTTCTTTTGCATAATAATGTCTCACCTCTTCATTCCACCACGCTGTTCCTTGCATTCCTTTCGTCTCGTCTTCACCCCACACACTACCTCATATGGTACAGAAATTTCTTCTTTGAAGAAGCTGCTGCAGACGTCAAACATATCCAGTGAGACTGGCCAAGCCAACCTACTGATGAAACTGTGTGTAGTGGCATCCACCAGTGGGGGATAGACAGTTTGGTCTGTGTCATGTGACTGACACAATTTCCACCAACACTGACCGGTCATTAGGGGTTTGTGTAATTTTGTAGCAGCTACTAGGCAGACATCTTCAATGTTACAGATGTTAGCACCATATGCTGGAATTTGTCATGGGTGCTAGTTTAAAAATATCTGGAGTCCACCAACGTACCAGCAGTCCTCGATTCAAGCTCTTCCAAGCACAATGACTACTGACAAAAAAAAAAAAAAAAAAAAAAAAAAAAGGCGTGAAGGCGCCTTCTTGGACGAGTTCATCATACTGAACCTTTCTGATATCAGGAATGACGTCAAGGATCACCTAGACATGAGAGGCACCCAGTTTCTTGCTGCAGCCTCAACAGACCCACAACATCCACTATATTACATGGCAGTACGTCCACCCACACCAAGGAAAATCAAAACAACACTCAGCACACGATACCATACACAAATACTGTCCTCTCTCCTCCCTCACCCACCTCAGACCAGCTTCCAGAAGCATATCCACACTCAGATCACTCGCCGATCCATTCAGTCATTTAAAGACAACACACAGCTGCATGCACGGCCTCCTGACATCCACCCTTCTGAATCCTATCTAACTCGTAAGAACACGGTCCACCTGGCCAGGCTGAGATGTGGGCACCATCCAGCCCTCTTAAGTTACCAGATGAGGCTGGATGACTCCGTCACTGATGCCTGTCCAAGATGCAGCACAACATCCCATACAAATTAAGCACATTATGGAAGACTGCATTACACACAATCACCTACACCAACAACACAACATACACTCTTTGAGAGCTCTGTGGGAAAGCCCGGTCTCGGCCATGGCCTTCCTAAGGGACTCGGGGCTGTTCGGCCAGACTGCCTAGGGAACAACCACCACTACTACTATATCTCTGTGGTCAGCCTTTTTACTTGTCAATCACGGTAATACAGAATTATTGCGTCTCCGACTACCATATAATGTAACTGACTGTGATTGATTGATTGAAAATAATAAAAATCTGGCGGCACAACTGCCAGGGTCATATGCCGCCGAATGACAAAGTAAAAGACACAGCAAAATAAAAAGTGCCTATTCAAAATAAAGTTAATATCTGTTAGTAGGAATAAAACACTAAAAATAATAAAAGGATAGTTTATAAAATAACAATTATTTATAAAAGTGAAAGGAGGCCCGCCTCCTGAAGAAAACTAAAAACATCAGTAAAATCATTAAAAGCCTCACCAAGCATCGAGGACAAACAGTAGGCTCCATCTGCCACCCCATGCCTATGAAGGAACCTCTGACGCAGGTCCCCCAGACTCGGACACTCGACCAGCAAGTGACGAACAGTAAGGGGAACAAGGCAGTCATCACAGTACGGTTGAGTCTCACCACACATGAGGAACCCATGTGTAAGCCGAGAATGCCCAATGCGAAGCCTAGCAAGAGCCACCTCCAGTCGCCGAGACATAGAGGGAAGAATCCTTGGCACAACCACTCTCTGAAAAATTTCTTTTAGTTTATTATGAGAAACACCATCCCAGTGTCTCTGCCAACAAGAACGAATTGCGTACCGCAAGTGAGGTGTTACATCAGAAACAGGAAGTGGGTAGTCGGTTGGGGGCTGTTGAGAAGATGCAGCTTTAGCTAAAAAATCTGCCCTCTCATTGCCCACCACACCAACATGTGCAGGAACCCAACAGAAGTCTACACGGCGGCCACGGCGGCCAAGAAGAAAAAGCCATTCTAAAATTGATAAAACCAATGGATGGGATGCATTAAAAGACTCCAGTGCAGACAAAGCACTATGCGAGTCACTAAAAATCACAAAAACGGATTGGGGGAGAGTAAAAATGATTTTAACAGCATATAAAATTGCAGTCAGTTCTGCCGTATACACTGAAGTAATGCCAGGAAGGCTACCACCCCTACTAAATGAAGGGAAGACAACACCAAATCCTACTCCAGTATCAGTCTTAGACCCGTCAGTGTAGACGGGGACAGAACCCTCATGAATAGAGGCATGTTCTAAAAAGAGAGAGAGGGACACCTGAGAGGGAAGTGAGCCCTTTTTTCCAACAACGGACCTACAGAATGTCACGCGAGGGAGTAGCCAAGAACCCACCCTTGGGATCCGATGTGGACAAATTGCCAGTCTTGGGACAGAGAGGGCTAGCATAACAGACCGGACCCTGTAACCAAATGGCTTTGGGAAATTAGGACGGGTCTCAAAAACAGAAGATCGGGAATCCTGGGAGACAATGGTACATGAAATTGAGTCTGGAATGCGGTGAAGACGATACCAACACCTCATCATTAGCAACTGACGTCGCAAGTCCAAGGGGAGTACACCAGCATCTACCAACAAACTTGGAATTGGGGATGATCTGAATGCCCCGGTTGCCAGACGTACACCAGCATGATGCACAGAATTTAACAACCGGAGGCGGGCATCTGTTGCAGAGGAGTAGACCTCACACCCATATTCAAGTTTAGGAAGAATAAGAGACCTATACAAGAGGAGGAGGGTCTGACGGTCAGCACCCCAAGATGTATGAGCTAAAACCCTCAAAAGACTCAAAGCTTTAAGACAAGCCACCTTAACAGAACGAATATGGGGAACCCAGGTTAATCTTCTATCAAACAGAAGACCCAGAAACCGTGTTTCTTCCACACAGGATATTCTCCTACCATAGAGATACAAGTCAGGGTCTGGGTGGAACCCTCGAAGACGACAAAAATGTATAGCCACTGTCTTTGCTGAAGAAAAATGGAAACCGCGTGTTTCTGCCCAGTCAGAAATTCTATTGAGAGCCAGCTGCAACTTCCTTTCTATCAGAGACATTCTAGACGCGGTGAAGGAAATTGAGAGGTCATCGACATACAGTGATCCTCGTACACCATCAGGAAGTACACTGATGACGCTGTTAATGGCTACAGCGAACAGAGTAACACTAAGGATACTCCCCTGTGGTACTCCATCTTCTAGTGGTCGGGCATTAGAAAGCACTCCTCCCACTCGCACCCTTAAAATTCGGTTAGATAAAAACTGTTGAATAAAAATAGGCAAGCGTCCTCGAAGATCAAACTCATGAAGAGAGAGTAAAATACCATGACGTCAGGCAGTGTCATATGCCTTCTCCAGGTCAAAGAAGACCGTCACCTGGTGTTGGTTAGTGGAGAAAGCCTCACAGACAGAAGATTCCAAGGACAGCAGTGCATCAGAGGTAGATCGCATTGTTCGGAAACCAAACTGGGCAGGGGATAAGAAGTCACCTTTCTCCAAAAACCACACAAGCCTAACATTGACCATCTTTTCCAGAACCTTACATATACATGATGTTAGAGAAATAGGCCGATAATTCGTTGCCTGTAGGTGGTCCTTATTTGGTTTGGGGATGGGGATAACCACAGCAACACCCCAACTAGCCGGAAACTCCCCGGAACACCAAATCTTATTAAACAGAGAAAGCAAAAACATAAGGGACTCATCAGATAGGTGACTTAAAAAGGCATAAGGAATATCATCATAACCAGGAGAAGAGTCATGGCACTGCGACAGAGCTGCCTGGAGTTCAGAAATTGAAAATGGAACATTGTAAGGCTCTCCCCCAGGAGAGGTAAAACTGAGATCACGAGACTCTAGGCGCCGACGGTGGCAAGCTGAAGGCGTATCCGCATTCTTCTGTGACACACTGGCAAAATGATCAGCAAGCATCTCTGCAACAGCAAAAGGATCAGCCACAGTTCCACCTGCTGCAGATAAAACGGGAGGTGAGGGGGCAGTAAATTTCCCTGAAATTTTCCTTACCCGGTTCCACACCTGGGTGATGGAAGTCCTCGAATTGACGGAGGAAACATAACCCTTCCAGGATGATCGCCTGGCCTCCTTTAAAACCCGCCTCATATGAGCTCGTGCACTCTGATACGCCACCAAATACTGAGGATCCCCACGGTGATGACGAAGTCGAGAGAAGGCGACTCGTTTAGCTCTTACTATGGAACTGCACTCAGAGTTCCACCAAGGAACCGGACGTTTAGGAAACTGACCTTTAGTTCTTGGAATAGTTAAAAGGGCTGCTGAGTGCAACAAGTCAGTGAAATATGACACTGCCTCAGTAAGACAGCCAAACTCATTGACAGAAAGGGAAGTGGAACTTAATTCCCTGAAACGTGACCAGTCAGCCTTACCCAGAAGCCATCGAGGAAGACGTGGCTGAGGTCCGCCTGCACTAGCAGTTAAAAGTAAGGGAAAATGGTCACTGCCATATAGGTCTGGCAACACATCCCAGGTAAAATCTAAAACTGCATCAGCTGAGCATAAAGATAAATCAATGGCAGTAAAAGTTCCAGTCTGGCTATGGAAATAAGTCATTTTATCAGCACTGAAAATGCCCAACCCCTCATCTTCCACTAAAGAGGCCAGCATGACACCCCGAGGGTTGGCCTCACTGTTTCCCCACAGTGGATGGTGTCCATTCATATCTCCTAATAACAAAAAGGGAGAAGGAAGGCCACGAATAAGGCGTTCCAGATCCGCCCTTTCAACAACAGAACTGGGAGGTAGATAAAGACTGCAAACTGTATACTGCCGATGTAAAAACATCCGGACAGCGACAGCCTGCAGGGGAGTAGAGATGTCCATATGACTGTATGGAATATCCTCGCGAAGGAAGATAGCAGCACCTCCATGACGACCTTGACCCGGCACAGGATCTGAATAAAAGGCATGGTAGCCAGAGGGACCAGAAGGAACAGCATCACCTACCATGGTCTCCTGGATGCACATGCACAGAGGAGTAACTTGAGAAACAAGATGACAAAGTTCCTCATAGTTAGCACGTAAACCTCGACAGTTCCACTGGATGATAGAATCCATAATGGAGGAATGATGACTAAGTGCGGGACTGTACACCTGACAAGTGAGAGGGTTTGGATTGATGCTTATGAAGGCCCTTCGCAGGGGCCTGCCCAGCAACAGAAACCCACACCCTCTGTCGAACATCTGTGGGCAAACGAGAGGACGAGGAAGGATGTTTTACCACACTCCTTCTTGGAGTGGGCAAACCAGTTTGTTTGGAAGGTGGCTTGGGGGGTGCCTTTGGAGGCGTGGGTCGGGCAGTGCCCCCACCAGAAGTCCCAGACGTGGAAGTAGAGTCCACAGGACTTGAATAATTTGAGGATGGCATCGTATGCTTTAGATCTGAAGCGCCAACAATTTGTCCAACAACTTCCCCAAGTGGGGACTGAACCATATGTGGACCATCAGCTTCAACTGTCACCTGGCTAAATTCCCCAGCCTGTGGGGCAGAGAGAACAGGAGAGGGGTCGACACAAGGGTCGACAACAGAGACCTTAGGTGGTCGGTCCTCTGTCTCAGAGGACTCTGACGAACAACGTTGGTGTTTGCTAGGTACGGATGGAGCCTCGGTCACACTGGGTAAGACAGGAGAAGGAGTTCGGTCGGTGTGGACATCTGCCACCACAACAGAATTGTGTAAGGCATCAGCCACGGAAATGTGAGGAGAAACTGCAAGTTTAGAAGGTGGGCGAGGTTCAGTCTCACAAATAGTACTACCCTTGGGGACATCAATCTGCAAATCACTAGTCGAAGCAGAGGGCACTGGAATGGGTTGAGGCTTCCTCTGAGATACAGGGCGCCGCACCGACACTCCAGAAAGGACAGCAGCGTAAGTAACTCCCGGCTGGAAAAAGCGAGTCTGGGCTCTCTTCTTAGCTTCAAGAAATGAAACCCTCTCAGTTGTTCTAATATACAAAATCTCCTTTTCCAGGCAGTAGCGAGGACAGTTTTTAGAATTTACAGCATGAGGACCCCCACAGTGATAGCATTTAAGGGGTCCTGGACAGTCATTGGTATGACTTAGTCCACCACAGGAGACACATACACCAGGAATGCCAGCCTGTGCACGGCGGCAAAAGTGGCTGACATGTCCATATCCCTGGCAGTGGAAACAGCGCTTTGGGGTTGGTATGTATGGTTTCACCGGAAGCGATAGCCAAGCCAACTTCACAGAGGCAGGCAAGGTCAACCTGTCAAATGTTAGGAACAAAGTCGGTGTAGGGGTCAAGACACCATCTACCTTCTTCTGCAAGCGCTCTACATTTACCACACCAGCAGATCGCAGCTCCTCCAACAGTCGCGCCTCCGAGTACTGGAGGAGGTCATGACAAAATATTACTCCCTTACTTCTGTTAAATGTAGCGTGTGGAGTGCATGTAACCTCTGTACCAGAAACTGAGGTCAAAGACATCAGCCGGGAACTCTCTTCCATGAGGACACCTCAATAAGGATGCTTCCATCCCCCTGAGATGAAATTTTTGGCTCTCTCTTACAGGCTGCTAAAATTGCATGGTATAACTCAAAAATATCTATCTCTTTCACTGATCCACCTACAGAGGATTTTAAGACTAGATATTTTGTGAAAGACTGTGGCACCGTGGTTTCTGGGGAGAGCTCCATAGCTAGACCAATCTGTCGGAACTTCCTCCTACTCCCAGCAGAACGCTGGGGAACAAGAGGAACGTCCCCAGGGGCCTGGAAAGGCTCCAGGGTGGCAATAAGTGAGGAGTCCGAAGAATGTCCGGGGGCAGAGCCAGCGTCATCAACAGAGTTATGAATATTCTTTGCCATATTTTAACACAAAATAACTTCATTCCCCCACCCCTCCACCCTCCACGGAGCCCAACAAGGGGAGGTCATATGCCATGGATAACACCACTGGTGACCCCAGAGGTAGCGGGAGAGTATACGTGGGTAACCACTGGGGGACCTGGGCAAGGGTGACACCAGGACGATAGGAGCCACCATGCCCCCCAGTGCCCACTTGACCCTAGCCAACGCATGACCAGCCGATTGACCTGGTCGGGCCCAACCAGGCCGCCCGTCTAGCCAGAATAAGGGACCAAAGAGGTGTATTGCTAGCTGTAGGGTGCATCGTGCAGCATCGCTCAACCTCCAGGACTCCCGTCTCCTAGCATTACGGGACGCCACGCACGGCAAACACGTGGGGAGGCAACAGTCCTGCCCTAGATGGTAAGTGGGCAGGAACTAACATCACCAGCAGGCCTCCTCCACCAGTGATGTAGGGGGTGCTTGGTCCACGACACTGACAAATGCCGAACCCTACTAAGGTAGGCATGCCTCCAAAGTAGGTGGCACTGCCAGCCACGCTTCAAGCCCCGCCACCACGTCAAGGTGACCCCCCTCAGCGGGGAACTGACTGTGAAAGTTGTCCTTTCTATGGTAAATAAATTCGTTGGGCCGTAACCAGAATTAATATTAAAGATGTCATCTCGTTCAGGGATTCCTAGACACTTCCTAGCCTTTAGCTACAAATGGTTTGTCGTGAGTACAAAACCTCGTTTGGCGATATCCAGAAAGAGTTTAGGTTCTATTAAGAAACTATTATAAGAAATGAATGAAGGATAATTAATCAGCATATCCAAGATGAGAAAATGTTATTCTGCCCTGAATAAACCTGTGACAGGAAAGCGCAGGATATAGCCATTTCCTTTTGTGTGTGTGTGTGTGTGTGTGTGTGTGTGTGTGTTCTTACATAATTGTTCTTACCTAATTGTATCTTTACAGGAATGAGTCAAGCTCGTACTGTCCCGTGTCTTAAACCATATTTATCGTACATATCCTTAAATTTGTGAATTGTTTTGGCACACACTATTTCATTCGGTAGTACATTCCATTGATCAATTGCTCTGTTTGGGAAACTGAATTTCCTTACGTCTTTATCACCTCTCTTCTTATGCAGTTTTTTGCAGTGTCCTCTTGCTGATGCTTCTCCATATGTTAAGTAATCATTTATGTCTATTTTCTCCTTTCCTGATATGCATTTATATAGCATTATCATGTCACCTCTTTTCCTTCTCTCCTGTAGTGTTGGTAGATTCAGTTTATTTAGTCTTTCTTCGTAGCTTAGGTCCCTTAAGCTTGGTATCCATCTTGTAGCGGCCCTTTGAACTTTTTCAATCTTGTCTATGTGTTTTTTTAGATGAGGACTCCAGACTACTGATGCATATTCCAGGGTTGGTCTAATGAATGATGTTATTATCCTTCTTAGCATGTCTTCATTTATGTATGTGAATGCTATTCTCATATTTGCAAGCAGTGTATACATGTTCCGTACCTTCTCGCTGATGTGGTCAGCCGGAGATAGTCTGTTATTGATAATCACACCTAGGTCTTTCTCTCTTTCTGATGTGTATAGGGTTTTATTTCCTAACTTATAATCCCAATCAGGTCTTTTTCCACTTTTACCATACTTGATTACATGACACTTGTCCACATTGAATTCCATTTGCCATGTACTACTCCATTCATGAAGTTTATTTAATTCTTCTTGTAGCTCTTTACAAGAGTCTGTGTTAGTAATTCTCCTTTGTATTTTTGCATCATCTGCAAACATATTCAGATAGCTCTCATTTCCAGTGTTACTGTTTATATCATTTATATACACTAAAAACATGATTGGTGCCAGCACTGAACCCTGTGGTACTCCACTAGTCACTTCTTTCCATGATGAATAGTTTCCTCTTATTACTGTCCTCATTTCTCTTTTTATGAGAAAGTCTTGCATCCAACAAAACAGTTTGCCTCGAATTCCTCCTTGATGGTACAGTTTCCATAAAAGTCTTTGGTGTGGTACTGTGTCAAAAGCTTTCTTGAAATCTAAATAGATACTGTCCACCCATCCTTCCCTTTCCTGTATTGTGTTTGTTACTCTGTCATAGTAGCTCAACAGATTAGTAACACATGATTTTCCTTTTCTGAAACCAAACTGTCTTTCTGTTATCATACTGTGTTCTTCTAGATGATTTACCCAAGCTTTTCTTATAAGTTTTTCTAATACCTTGCTTACAACACTGGTCAGTGATACTGGTCGGTAGTTGAGTGGATTTTGTCTATTTCCTTTCTTGAATAAGGGGACAATATTTGCTTTTTTCCAAATATCAGGTAGTTTACCTTGACTCAAGGATTTCTTGAAAATTAAAAATAATGGTTTACATAACTCCTTTGCACATTCTCGTAATACCCAACATGAAATTTCATCAGGACCACTTGCTTTTCCTCTGTCTAATCTACTTAACTCCTCCTGTATTACTTTTTCTGCTATTTGTATATCTGGTAGTATGTGTGAACATGCGTGTTCCACATAGTCCCTCTCAAAATTTTTTTCTTCTGTAAAAACTAATTGGAAATTCTTATTTAGTGCTTCACAAATATCTTTCTCTTGTGTATAAGTGATTCCCTCGTCCGTAATGGATTGTATTATATCTTTTACTTTAGTTTTGCTTCTGATATAGCTGTAAAACAGCTTTGGTTGATCACTACTTTTATTTATTATATCCTCCTCAAACTGTTTTTGGGCTTCCCTCCTTATTCTTGCATAGTCGTTTCTTATTGTACGCCCTTTCACTATTGTGTCTTCTGTATCTATTCCACAACAAATCTCTTCTTTCTTTTGATTTTTTACATTCTGTATTGAACCATTTCTGTATTTTCTTATCTGCTTCTTTGTGCTGTGGGATGTACTTCTGGACTCCTATTTCATAAAATTCACAAAATTTTTTATATACAGCATTTAAATCTTGTCCTCTAAGCTCATTTTCCCAATCAACTTCTAAGAAATACTTCTTTAGGTCTTGATAATTTCCCTTTTTATAGTTTAGGCTCTTTTTGTAACTATCATTGCTGTTTACTATGTCATATGCCATCCTGAAGTTATAATTTAGTACTGCATGATCGCTTTTGCCGAGTGGAGGGTGATATATTAAACTGTCAATATCATTTTCTTGCCTAGTAAATATTAGATCTAGCACTGAAGGTACATCAAGTCCTCTTTTTCTGGTGGTTTCCCTCACATGTTGCGTTAAGAAAAACTCTTGTACGAAATCCAGGAGCTTTTGGTCCCAACAGCTTTCTTGGCTATTTATATCTAGAGTATTCCAATTTACATTTGTATTGAAGTCCCAAGTTAGTATAATTCTTTCCGATTTCTCTTCCATTTTATGTAGCAATGATCTTACACTCTGAATTGTACTCTCAACCAGGTCCTCATATTCGTCTCTTTCCCATGTGTTTGATCTGGGTGGCATGTACAAATTGGGTACAATTACTTTACCTTCAGATGTGTCGATCTCTACTGCAATCAGTTCTACTTGTGATGGTATATCTAGTTTTATTTCCTTGACTTTTAGATTTTTTTTAGTTAATATTATAATTCCTCCTCCTTTTTTTTAAATATCTGTCTCTTCTCCATATATTGTATACCTCTAAGTTTAGTATGTCATTTGATATCCTTGGTATTAATTTTGTTTCAGTTAGGCATATTATTTGTGGTTCATTTTCTCTGACATAATCATTCATCTCTAGTAATTTAGATACCATTCCATCCACATTTGAGTACATCAACTTTATCATCTTGTTTATATACTTGTCATGACATGGTTCTACTACCTTCCTCCTTTTTCTTCCATCCTGTTTGTGTACCACTTTCGTACCTGCAATCCTATTACTTTGTAAAAAAAAATTCTTCTTGTCCTCTTCTGATCTTCCCTCATTTTTTGTTTTTGCTTCCTCCCTTTTCTCTTTCAGTAATTCCAGTTCCTCTTGTGTTAGGCATCTTTTTATCCATACATTTTTGAACTCCTCCTTTTCCTTAAGATTCTTTGCATTTTTTAGTATCTCTTCCACAGTGTTTACACTCTGGAAAGTCACCTTTAGAGGTTTTGTCTTGCTTTTCTCGTATTTCCCTAACCTTTTGTGTTCCTCTATGTCTTTACTACAGATTTCCTCTGATACTTCTTTCAGTAAGCTCATTACATTTGCCATCTCCTTTTTGTCTCTTGTGATCTTGCTTTTAACTTCATCCTCTTCTATACCAGTGATTACTATTGATTTGTTTATGTCTACTGAATCTCTGACTAACTTTGGATTGTTCTGGATTATTCTTTTCACCTCCTTTTTAATGCTTTTTTCCTCCACCCTTGTTTCTAAGTCTTTCTTTACTTTCACCATTTCAGCATACGTGGTTTCTACATCATTTTTGTAGCTTTGCACAGCGTCATTTACTTGTGTTATCTTCTCCTCAATATCACTGCTCTGGTCAGTAAGACTGCTAACTTGCCTAACTGTCTCTGTGTCATTTTTGAACTCTTCCATAACACTCTCGTGATTGACTACTGTACTTGCCATTTCACTCATTTTCTTCCAAAGTGTACTCAATTCCACGGTTAGTTCACTGATTGTTGTGTCTTTCTTATTGGCCTCCCTTCCTAGTTTTTCTATTTCTTCCTTTTGCAAGTGCATCTGCTTTTTTATTTCATCAATTTCATATTTGAAAGCCATTTCTAGTTTGTTTACACGTTCAACCAGTCTATTGTGGGTCTCTACTTCAACCAGTTCTTGGTAGAAATCATCATTTTGCTTTTTACCTTTATCCCTTTTCTTTTCCAAATTTGTTTTACTGTATATCCATTTGTGTGTGTGTGTGTGTGTGTGTGTGTGTGTGTGTGTGTGTGTGTGTGTGTGTGTGTGCGCTTATTTTTTACCAAATTTATCCGAACTAGATAGAACGGTTCAATGACGAACACTGAGTAAACTTAGTGTTTTCGAGAACGATAGTTCAAAGGCCAGGGTCACTGGGCTGGGTTAAAATTCGATTGAAGGCCTGAAGATAAGGCAAAAAAGAAATAATCCAGTTTTGACGACACTCAGTCAAAAGTCAAGGTCGCAAAACAGGATCAACAATCGACCTGTGTGTGTCTCATTCTTAAAAACTCAACCAGTTTTGATCTGATATTAGTCAAGCAAGGCAGAAGTGCTGAGGGACATCCAAGATGTAAAGTTATTACTTTGGGGAAGTCAAAGATAGAGGTTGCAGGGTAAGATAAACAATATTTATCCCATCAGACCAGAATTTGTGAAGAGGGTGAGGATAAGACGGGAATGAGAGGAGTCGATTCTGAGAGTAGTTAATCAAAGGTCAAGGTCACAGGGCAAGGTCATCTCAAACAGTTTTATCTGATCTAAAACAACCTTGTGGATGCATTAGGAATTTGACAAGAACGAATGAATTTGTGAACAATTAGTTACAGATCAAGGATACAGTGCAGGGTCAAAGTTCAACCCCTGTGTGTGTGTGTGTGTGTGTGTGTGTGTGTGTGTGTGTGTGTGTGTGTGTGAACAAAATATCTAAATCGAGATTTTTTTTTTCTGATTTAGATCAAAGTTGGTGGATGAGATAATCACTCAAAAGGCTGCTTTTTTTTTTTTTTTTTTTTTTTAATAAGAAAAACAGAGCAAGGTCAAGTTAAATAATTTTCATCCATGAACGTTGTGATCGTGACGAGGTTTGAAACAGGGACGGGACAAGGAGATTCAATTTTGAGAAAACGTAGTCAAAGTTCAAGGTCTCTGGGAAATGTCAAAGGTCATGGTCACTGTACAAAGTATATTTGGACATTTTTCATCTGGTCTGAAGGAAATTTGCACGATGGGTTAAAAATTAGGTAATGAACGAATTATTTCAATTTTAAGAGTAATCTGTCAGGGATGATCGTAGAGCAAATTCTTATATTCTGTTCTTATATCAGCTGGTGGTTTGCGGGTGTTATTCTTCCTGAGTGCTCCTTTTTATATCTTGTTGGGAACTGAAGTGGTTTATTGAAATGGCTCTGGGTAAACTTTGCGGTTCCTTCAATGATATGGCCTCTTCCGCCCTTAACTTCCTCATATTTCAGCATTTTTGTCTTGACTGAGTAATGTCCGCTGAAACCAGGAAATTAGTCTCGTAAATTAGATACTCAGGATATAAGAGCGAAGTGCTTTATCCATGATTCCGCCGTCCTAGAGAAAGAAGTGCACACGTATAAACGATTTATTACCTGATTTAACTAAGAATTATATTTCCAGGAAGGACAAAGAAAGGTGAGTGTAATATCTTTCCATCCCATATATCTTCTGTTAACCAAATTTTAACTGCACCAGGAAGTGGGCTGTAAGACTGCTTACAAATTTTAACCGAAAACAATATTCTTCACCTTCGAGAAAGAAACCGATCGTGCACTAAACTATTAATCTAGTTTCCCATAACGAGGGCAAAATGTAAATGAAAACATTTCAAACATACATACTGTGTATTTGTATGTAATCTACTGTTTTGACTAGCTTAATTTACTTGGCAGGCGACTTTCACTTTCATGTATTTTACTGCGAAAAAGTCTCTTCATTTCCGTCTTACTCTTTGCTTTTCTTACATAATGTGTATCGATGATTAATATAACATCCAGTGGTAGATGATTGCAGCCATCATCGTCACACATAATATAGTGTTGCCATTTTCTTCCTTTCTCCTTCTCCTTCTATCTCTTTATCTGACCTCCTCTCTTCTTTCCTTTTCTTTTTCTTCTTGTCGTTTTTTAATGCTCTTCTATTCACTTCACGTGGCTCTACACTAATTGACAGGACTGATGGTTTCCTGTAACCTAGGAAATCATTTACACCGATTGGTGGTAAGAATATATTCAATCACGAGATGAATGGAGCCTGGAATGGTGTCTCTGTGAACTGAGTGGAGTGCCGCAAATGTAGTGTCCATCTATGCCCTAAACCTCCACATTATTATCTGCGCCTCGCTGTGGTGAGGCGCTGTCAGTTGCACGGGAACGTCGGTCCACTACATGAGACGGTCCTGCAAGGGCGGTTGTTTGTCTTCAGTTGATCGGTCTGCTAGGCACCTCAGACTGAAGTTGATCTAAAACAACACCTATAGCATTCAAATCCAAATCAGAAAAAGACTCCCTCATCCTTTGTTCCCTTAACGATTCAAGGAGTACTCGCACTTTCGAGGAAATTCGTCTAAATTGTTTCCACTGATAGCACAAGACACTCCAGTGTTCTCTAGGTTTCACTACCATAAGTTATGGTCAGTAACATGAAGCGATCACACAATGCGTTCTAAATTTAAAAGCCCACACCACTTGTACTTACTCACTTTAATGATATATATATATATATATATATATATATATATATAATATATCACATCATCATCATCATCATGAGTCGTTGAGGTCCACTGCAAGACCGGCCTATCCCTACCGAAGCAGGGACGATACAGCCAATGTATCTCTCCCCAGTGCCTTAGGCTGTCTGGTAGAGAGAGAAGTGCTTGTGAGAGTGATTGTAGTGTTGTAGTGGCTTTGGATGTGTGTGTTGTCTGTGATATATTATATATATATATATATATATATATATATATATATATATATATATATATATATATATATATATATATATATATATATATATATATCACATCATCATCAGTCGTTGAGGTCAACTGCAAGACCGGCCTATCCCTACCGAAGCAGGGACGATACAGCCAATGTATCTCTACCCAGTGCCTTAGGCTGTCTGGTAGAGAGAGAAGTGCTTGTGAGTGTGATTTTAGTGTTGTAGTGGCTTTGGATGTGTGTGTTGTCTATGAACCAAGTGTAATTGGCCCGTCTTAAGCCGACTGGGTGCAAGCATACTAGTATGTGACACTGTTCAACCACAGCATCCCTTGTGTCCGCCAAAGTAGCAAATGGTTTGGTGAACGCTTCCCAAAGTTTTAACAACTCTGGTGGAAGGCGAACCCACGCTCACCAGAGTGTGAAACGCACACTGTACCACTGTACCACAGAGGCTCCATATATATATATATATATATATATATATATATATATATATATATATATATATATATATATATATATATATATATATATATATGCAGTAAAAACCCCCTATCCGATGTAATAGAGCCAAAGGCATGTCCGGAAAGTGGTCCCGTCTGGATAGTGGGCCCCAGCCTCCTAGACTTGTACTTATGGACCCTATCGCAGAAAAACACCTGTACAACTGCCTCTGGACATGCATAGCACCTATAGTATTTAAGACCCAAATCACACCAATAAGGGACATAAAAGACTGAAATAAATGCAAAAGAACCAGAGAATGAGGTTTGAGAGGTGAGTTTCTACAATATTAAACATTCTGGGTACTTACAAGTCCCTGGCTCCTGGACTTGTACTTATGGACCCTGACCCAGAAAAACACCTATACATCTCCCTCTGGACAAGCAGAGTACGTATTTAAGACCCAAATCACACCATTAAGGGACATATAAGACTGAAATAAATGCAAAAGAACCAGGGAATGAGGTTTTAGAGGTGAGTTTATACAATATTAAACTTTCTAGGTACTTACAACAAGTCCCTGGCTCCTGGTCTGGTTTCAACCGCCAGTGTTCGCTCCACGGTTAATCCTTTGCACTCTAAATTCTAATGTCTTAACATTGCACAACACTGTAAATTCCCGTGTGTTCTAGTGGCGAGGTATTGCAGTTAATTCACTGTTTATTCACAAAAAACGAGCACATGTGGCTTGCATTGCAATAAGCATCTGCTCTCGATCGGAGTTAGGCTCTGACTGATGATGATGGGGTAACAGAGTCGCCAGATCACAACGGCCACATTACCAAACTCCTCAATTTTCATTACCAAATTTAAATTATCATTACCAAATTCGTAAAGCTAGCATCTATTCTTCACTAATTATATATACAAGTGGAAATACATGTAATCACTCTTCTTATAATTAACAGCATGTTAATTATTATTATCACGCTATATAGGCTACCAAATTAATCAGAGAGAGCAAGCAATCCACCATCTCCATCCTGTGTATCCTCATACATGTGAAAAATCCGTTTGGTATTACATTCTGATTCATTACCAAACGAATTTTTCATTTCCAAATTAGCCCTCATTTGGTAATGAAAAATACCAAATGGCAACCCTGACAGGAGAGGGGGGAGGGGGAGGAAGGAAGGGGTGAAGGGTCCATGGTGTAACAGCATTCGGCACAGCGCGGCAATTTCAAATTACGGGTAGGAATAAAATCGGATTATTTTTGAATTTTTTGCGATTTTTGGCCCATTTTGGGAATCTTGGATCCCGGGACCAAAATATCCGGTAAGTGGGGATGTCTGGAAAGTGGGCGTCCGGAAAGTACGGGGATTACTGTATATTCATTCAGCTCACATTTTCATTCTCCTCCTTAATTCGCGTTCATAACGAAAGTCTTTCTGGAGATTTTTAATCACGTTGACTGTGTAAAGTTGTTCTGTGCTCAATGGATCTTCTGTGGCGTTAACCAGAATAAAAAATCAAAATTATGCCAGTGCTACAAAAGCGTTTTAGAGATCGTTGTAAATCCTTCTCACTACGTATGGCTCTTCTCTGCTGAATAAAATCGTCTGCAGTCAGTGAGAATCATTATAACTTGTGGTTCCAAGAATCAGATGTAAATACTTTTATAATTATGGGGTCGAACAAAGATCTGCTTTTTCCCCTTTAGTCTGAAAGACTAAATATTCCGTTTTAAACACACATTAACCCCCCTCCACCGGAGGTTTCCCAAAGTTGCCCACTCCATATGGAGGATTTTCGAGGTTTTGGAAAAATACCCTTACTTCAAACCCTAATATCTACCAAACAATTATAGCAAGAGGAAAAATAGAGATACATAAGACTCACCAACCCTTCCTCTTTCAAATGAAAGTATCCCGAGGTTTCCATATGACTCACCAACTCTTCCTCTTCCAAATAAAAGTATCCCAAGGTTTCCAGGTGGTCCCGTCGATGAGTTAGGTTAAGTTGAATAACTGGTTGTCTGTATTTTGGCAGGCTGCTTTCAAGCAATTGCCACTGGCAGTGACCTTGGACTCACTGGCTAGTGTTGGCAGCATTGACAGGAGCGGTGATTGTAACACAGCACGGGCATCCCCGGAAGGAATTTGAAATTTTCAACTCACTCTTCGACTTTTCCTTACTCATCGTCGCAAGGATGAGTTATCACCCTGTCCATGTGGCTCCCCATAGGGTTTTCTGCCCCGTAAGTTTGTGGGAAAAGAATAGCTCTTTGATTTTCCTTACCCATTTCTTGCGTCAAATATAATAATTTCCATCTACTACGACACTTATAATTGCCCTTAACATCACGATTATGGGTAACTGCACTTTGACAAGTAAATGCTGTGGCTTTTTCAGGCAGTATTGTTGAGTATAAGGTAATTACTCATACATAAATTCAGACTGATTTGTACTAATCAGAGGCATAAAAATATTACTAGTGTTATACACAACTTACATTATTTGTACTTCACATCACAAATACACTTATGCTCACATATTCAGCACTATTTTCTGGGTAACGAGGGAAAAAATTTAGTTAAAGTCGACCAGGTAATTTTCTTTCTGGCCTGCTCTCTCATGGCTTTCTATCTTGTAACAGGTAGGCTAATTCAAGGTATTTCCGATAATTGTTTCACTAATAACCATAAACAGTATTACTTATTGCACTGCACATGCTAAACTTATTATAAAATCTTTACATCATAACACTTACTAGATGTAACTTACATCTTACATTTCACTTATGTATAAAAAATAACACTTGTGCATACCTGTTTACTATTTACATTTTCCCACACACCTGTTCAGTAATCACGATCAGAGTGATAGTCACAAAAACATTTAGGCATAGGCACTTTCACTCTGGGGAATGGCGTTTGGTGGTGTTGCAGACATGGCATCGCCTTTATGCCTGACGACCTGCAGTGGTACGGCTAATCTCCACCAGCCTACGCCGCCAGAAATGCTCTGCACAGCTTTGCTGTCAGCTGTAGGCGCTGTCTGCTCCACCCGCCTCACACCTGGCACCTGTGCAGTTGAATACATATGAAGGAGTTTGCGGGCAAACTCATAGAGAGGTTTCTTGACGAACTCCTTGAACGGTATGAAACTATTCAGGACGGTAACATCAAGAAGGTGTAAAAAACGCCTTCTTGTACCACCTGTAGGACTTACAATGGCAATCAACCTCACCAACTTACATGACCGATTTATCAACAAGCCGCATGTTGATATTGTAATCATTGAGAGCATCTGGCTTCAACACGGCTTCCCCGGTCATGTAGTCTGTCATTCCCATTTCTTCAAACACACCCTTATATACTGTTGACAGCATGTTAACCTGTATCTTGTCTTGCCAGAAAAGGGCTAACCTGTTGTCACATTTCTTGGTAAGAAGGGTTCCTTTCTCAGTATCTGCTGGGAATACAGGGAAATTCTTTCTGTTTACACAGACAGTCCGACAGGTACCATTAAAGTATTCAAGCAAATACTTGGTCAGTGCCGGGGCTGTGCAATAATTATTAGTGTACAGAAAAAGGTAGGTGGGGGCGCCCATCATCCACCCACATTGTGTAGTGGTACTCTGTTTTTAGGGTAGCTCTACTCCGAGTGGCAAGCTAAATGATTTCCTTGAAACCAAGAAAGCATTTACAACACTGAGAGTTAATCTTATAAGCAACAAACACGTGTTAACAAGTGGGCTGGTGGAGGGTTAGTGCCCCTCCACGGAAAACAACTAACTAAAAATACGAACAAGAAGCCTTGGACCAGGACTGACCAAAAGGTGATGAATAAGGACTGAGCAGAGGGCATGGTATGGATACCTACATGGAATGTAAGGGGTGCAACTGATGAGGTGAAAGAAAGAGAGATTGTCCAGGTGCTTGAAGGTGTGAAAGTGGATGTATGTGGATTAACTGAAACTAAATGGCGAGGTGAGACTGTGAGAGAATGGGAGTATGGATGGGGTATATGCATGGGAGTAGGTGAGAATGAGAGAGAAGAAGAAGGAGTGTGTATTGTTGTAACAGATGGAAAGAGAATATATAGGTCGGTTGGCTCAAGGAATGTGTGGGTAAGATTGAAAGTTGAACTACATATGTGGGTGATTGTGTGTGTGTATGCACCAGTGCAAGATCGTGAAAGCAGAGTGAGAGAGAAGTTATGGACAAATGTAGAAGTGTGTATGGAAAAGTTTTAAAGGAATGAGAGAGTGTTTTCGATTTGAGACATGAATGGAAAAGTAAGGAATGTGAAGGTGGGTGGAGAAATTGGTGAGTAGGGTGTGCCTGCAGAGATGGATGAGAATGGCAGTGCTTTAGTGGACATTTGTGCCGAGAGGGGTTGCTGATAGCCAATACCTTCTTCAGGCACAAATTGATCCATAGGTATACATGGTAACTGATGAGAAGGGTGGGTGGTGAACTGAATGAACCGAAGGCAATGACTGATTAAAATTATTTGTGTGTGTGTGGATAACAGGATAAGAAGATGTGTAATGGATGTAAGAGTACATAGAGCTTGGGGAAGTGAACTTTCTGACCACCACTTGGTTGTGGTGAGAATCAAGGTCCAAATGAAATGGAGTAATAGAAGAAGGGAAGGACAGGAGGAAGTAGTTCTTACAAGGAGAGTGGAAAGGTTACAAGAGAAAGGAAAAAAGGCAGAATATAAGAGGGAAGTGGAGGAGCGATTGTGTAAATATGGATTGAAGCAGATGGGGGACGTGGAAGATGTGTACAAGATATTTACAGAAGAAATCTGTGCAGCATATGAGGTGGTGTGTGGGGTGAAGAGAAAACGAAAGAGGGTGCAAAGAACAGGACTGTGGAATGAAGAATTGAGAGAGGATGTGGCACAAAAGAAAAAAGCATATACTGAGTGGATGAAAAACAGGGGCATGGAAAAAGTTCAGAGATGGAAGGAAGAGAGAGGTGAAAAGATTAGTCAGTGAGAGTAAAAAGAGAGTGGATGAGGAATTTGGAAGGAATTTGAGTGTAAAGTGGAGGGAATGTAAGAAAATATTCTGGAAAGAGGTAAACAGAGTTGGATATGTAACGAGATAAACAGTTGGACAGGGTGCCAAAGAAAGTAGTTTTCCTTTTTTTTTTATGTGTCCGAATCTGGGCATAGGCTTCACAGCCTGCTTTCAAGGCCCAGTAGTCCTCCTATGTACCGCACACTTCTACATGTCACTACTTCGGCGATAACACCCACCGTCCATACTGGATACTTGCTAGGGCTGTCTCATACAGGACTGGTGTATTGGTATTAGCGGGGGTATTTTAACGACATGTCGGCGGGTCTTCTGGTAGATCAGTAGAGTCTGTTTTTAATAGATTCAAATTCTTAAACTGTTCCATGCCCCAGCGGGGATTTGAACCTGGGTCCGGTAGGACTGCAGCCCACCTCTCTACCGACTGAGCTACCGCCTCCCCTAATTGGAGAGTGGACGATAAAAATGGTCTATTACTAGTGGAGAAGGAAGAAAAAAGTGAGTAGATAAAGAAAACACTTTAAGCAATTGTTGAACATTGAGAATGAAAATAATGCGAATGGAAGTGGCTGGGGAATGGCTGGACGATGGAGAGATGTGAGAAGACATGAAGAAATCAGTGGGATGGAAGCTGTAGAAGCAATGAAGAAATTTACAATGGGGAAAGCCTCAGAAATTGATGAAGTGTGTGGTGAAATGCTGAAGCATGGGAAAGACTTAGTAGAATGGATGTGGAAGATGTGCAGATTGGCCTCGGAGGAAGGTAGAGTCCTGGAGGATTGAAAGTCAGGAATGGTTATTCTCCTGTACAAAGGAAAAAGGGAAAAAGAAGTCTGTGGTAATCACAGGGGGATTTGTCTTCTTAGCATAATAGGAAAAATATATAGTAGGATACTCATTGCCAGAGTTAGGGAAATAGCAGAGGAATTAGTTGGAGAACAACAGGGAGGTTTTAGGAAGGGAAAAGGTTGTGTAGATCAGGTATTCATTCTTAGATCTTTAGTGGAAAAGTTTCTAGAGAAGGGAAAGAAGTTGCATGCATCCTTCGTGGCTTTGGAGAAAGCATATGACAGGGTGGATACACATGGGTTGTGGAAAGTATCAAGAATACATGGAGTAGATGGGAAGTTATTGAATACCGTGAAGAGTATGTATGAAGGTGCTAAGGCTGCAGTGCATGTGGATAGTGAACTGAGTGAATTTTTATATTTGAAGGTTCGATTGAGACAGGGATGTGTCATGTCTCCATGTTTGTTTAGTCTGTATATGGACTGGTTTATAAATGAGATACAATGTAGAGCAGTGGATGTTGGAGTTGCTCCAGTGAGAGAGGGCAGTGTTTGGAAACTCCCTGTACTGTTGTTTTCAGATGATACTATGTTGTTAAGTGAAGACAAAGGCAAGCTGCAAGGCTATGTGGATGAGTTTGGGAGAGTGTGTAAGAAACGGAATCTAAAGATGAATGTAGGGAAGAGTAAAGTCATGGACTTCGAGAGAAGAGACGTCAGTGAATGCACTGTGAGGTTGGATGAGGAGGAAATGGAAAATTTGAGTGCGTTTAAGTACTTGGGTAGTGTGATGAGTAAAGATGGAAGTTTAGAGGGCGAAGTGCTTGAAAGGGTACAACAAGGAAGAAAGGTTGCTGGTTCCTTGAAAGCAGTGATAAGAAACAGGGCAGTGACCATGGAAGTGAAAAAGTTGCTACATGACGGTATTGTGATACCAACTCTAACGTGTGGAAGTGAAGCTTGGACCTTGCTGGAGGAGCAGAAGTCAAGGGTGAGAGCAGTGGAAATGAGTAATCTGAGAGGAGTATTGTGGGGTCACATGGAGAAACAGACTGACAAATAAGGAAGTGAAGGAGTGTTGTGGTGTGGATGTGGATGTGATAGGAAGCATTAGGAGAAACACACTGAGGTGGTTTGGCCATGTGGAGAGGATGGAGAATGAGAGACTGACGAGGAGAGTGTATGTGAGTGAGGTGGAGGGGGGGGGATAGGGAGGGGTAGGCCAAGGATGAGATGGAGGGATGGAATGGAGAGGTATATGAGAGAGGGGATGTGTGAGCTGGGAGCAATTCATTGAAATGGCGGTGGACAGTGACATGGAGGCGATTTGTTTGTGGTCACTCCTTACAGTATTAAGGTGTCTGGCAATTGATAGATAGATACAAAGCGATGCTTGTTGAAATATCTTTCCATCAGCACTTTGACGACTGATGCTGAGAAACCATGAGGATCATCACTAGGTATATCAACATCCATAGCCAAATAAACTATCACATCAAGCACATATCCAGTTTTGCAGTGGCAAAGGACAAAGAATTTTGGTCCAAAGCTGTGACACTTGGATGGCACATAATAAATGCCAACCTGCCCGAGAATAACACCAGTGACTCGTCAATAACCACTTTCTGAAATGGATGGAAAACCCTGGAAAATGACTCCTTGAGCATTGTCAGGATGGATCTAATTTTCCATAACCTGTCGTTCGGTGCAGGCCCATAATTTCTATGGAATGCAGGAACCTTAGGATTGCCAGGTACCTGTCACGGGCCATATACTTACCGAAGACAGGTGTGCCCATGAGTTCATCAACCGACCAATAGTCATTGACCACATGTTTTCTCATGTGTGCCATCAACATGGTAAGGGCTAGCCACACAGACAACTTCCCCACCTTCACAGGTGGCCAGTCCCTCATGTATGTGCTTTTGCTGGAGGCACATCCAGCCACCGCACACTAATAGCCTAGTGAATATTAATTTCATCCACCAGTTACTGCATGAGGGCAGTAGTGAATATCACGCTGAAAATATTGCTAATAGTCCAGGGCCAGGGGGATGCTCATTTTCCTGAACACCTGCTCCTTCCTCATCAAACACCAGTGTAGAGGGCTCAAATCCTGCTCCTTCCTCCCATACAAATGTATCCACTCTACCCACATCTGGTAAAACGGGCAGTTTGCCATGCGCAGCCCGTCCTTTCTGGGTGCGTGCACACCCGCAAGGACACCCACGTGCAAGCCCGCGAGCAGGGGGTGAGGGGGAAGCAGAGGAAGAGGTGTGGGAGGTGGAGGAGTATGGGGTTTGACTCACCTGATGCGAGCATTCGTTAGGGAGATGCTTGCTGCTGAGTTACACCACATGGGGCCCGTGTGGAAAATTCCACTCCTGAAGGGCCTGGTTTTGATGATTTTGCCCTTGAAGTACTCAGCTGAGGCAAAGGAGGACTTTCGAAGGCGAGATGGCAGCAAGCAGGCAGCGAGAGTGGTGGTGAGATGGCTCTTCAGCATTTATTTCCCAGATGACCAGGAACTCCATGCTCCCTTGCCCAGTGTGCTGCGTCATCAACTTCCTATTCCTCAGTGAACTCATCAGTGTCAAAGGCACTGCCCTCCTCCTGCTGCAGTTTGAAGCCTTTTCAGGCATCTGAGAGTGAGAAAGGGTTGGAGGGTGAGAGAGTTCACCCTCCACATGGTAATTTCTTGTCTCCTCTGCAGAAGTACGCCCACTCAGTGAACGTGAGGATACTGTATCATCCAAGGCACAACAGATAGCACTGTCACTGAGCTCTTTCCTTGGCACTAAGGGCAAAAGTTTCTCGAGGGTTGATGATGCAATGAGCCCTGTGTGCGGGGTGATGGAATCAGACAGGGAGGATGACGAGAAAAATTACTCTACACTCTACCAGTGCCGTGTACAAACTAAGCCGCACATCAGTGGGGTACCTAGGGGACCTATCTACGCTATGGTTCTCACAAAATATGGTCGCGGGTTCAAAGGGTGGCAGGAAGATGCGTGCAGCAAGTCACATCAACTGGCGGTGCTCCCCGCCTGAAATCGTGATGGCTATACACTTCAGCCAAGGCATTGGGGTTAAGTAAAAAGTTATTTCAAATACTGTATAATTACATCATTTACAATTAGTGACTGGGTGTTGTAAAGCATGTATTCACTGTCAAGTGCCTTTTCTCTAAATATGGATATATATTATAACATTATTTCAAATATACTGTATAATTACATCATTTGCAAGTAATGATTGGGTTTTGTAAAGCATGTATTCCATGTCATGTGCCTTTTCTCTATATATGGATTGATATTATAATATTAAACATGTTTTTCTCTTCAGTGCAATCATCCATTTCCAAAAATCTCACATTTATATCCCTTTGTTCTCTCCAGTCACCACCATTTCAATCACCTCATATCGATTACACCGTCCTGTGCAGTATACTTTTTCTACTATACCAATTATATTAATGCCTCATTGGTTGCCAAATGCTTCTACAAATCGTACTTTTCTATTGTGCTAAGTAAATTAACATTTTATCATTTACCAAATGATGCTTCTGTACTTTTTGGCTTTATCTGCCCATTTCACCGTGCTGTCCATGGCATTTCCTTCAGAAAATCTCATCTTTCATACATCCCCTATAATTTCGATTTTTATTATTATTCAAATTTCCCACATTCCTGTGGGAAGTTTTTTTTGCTTTTGTGAATATTATTATTACTCCAGGAAAAATCTAAATAGCTACCATTCGCATACAGTTTGATCTATAGTCTTCATTCTTTGTCATATTATAGTACTGATTGGCCGCTTCATCTGACCAAATATCATCCAGATCCGACTATTGGAACCTGTATAGGATCCGAAAAAAAAAATGACTCGAAATATCAAGATCCACTTACGTTAGAGGACTGATATTTTTATACCACATTCCTGGGGCATGGCCTGAATACAGTGTATAATACAGTCAAGATCGGATCATTATTCTCTGAGACTGCCTATGGTCCAAAATTTTGAACTACTCCAGTCGACAGGGATATCACCTGACTATACATGAAAGAATAAAACTAAAGCCACGAAACTTGGTGGACTTAGAGATCTTGAAGACTTAAGATGACATGAAGAAGATCAGTGACCTTGACCTTAAGGTCCCTTAATAGCTTGGCTTCTAGTAGGCAATGGTTGTGGGAAGTTTTTCTTTACCAAAACTATCCAAGAACATTTTTACAGTGTTTTAGATTTTATCGTTATTATTACACATAGTGTTAAGGGTAAAGTTGGAGGAGTTCCATTTTTCAGTTACTGTAAAGCAATAATGAAACATCCATCACATTAAGGAACAAAATACTGTTAAGAAGCGAGACTTGCCAGTTAAGTAGTGGAGATGTTTCTCGACGTTTCACGTTGTATACTGTAGCTTTGGTACGAGTCAGAGTTGCCAGTTTGCCTGCTATTTGTGAGAGTAGTTATATTGTAAGTTGTACATTAATTTTTGTGTTCTTTCTCTCAATAATGTTTTACTTATGTGATTGCTTGTTAATTGTGTAATTTAAGTTAAGACAGTATGCTCAATAATTTACAGTGTTATGTAATGTAAGAAAACTCTGACATGTTTGGGTTGTCTCCAAATTGGTAACTGTTGTTGCCAGGGACATGTTCAGGACTAGCACATCCTAGAATGCTTGAGAAGTAGATATTTCTCGAACAATGCAAGCTTATATAAGGATGGATAAGAGACCAGAACAAGTTCAGTCTGTTTTAAGTTCAGTTTGAGTGTAGTGCTGTGTCAGCGCAGTGTGCATATTTTCGGTACTTGTGAAGACAGTTAAGTATCAGTTAAGATTGTATATTTATGGTACTTGTGAAAACAGTGGCAAACGGTGACCTGTTATTGAAGTTTGTACATCATTGGTACTTTTGAAAAACTGTAAAGTGTTGTCAAACATTAAGTGTAATTGTTGTTATTAAAGTTTGTATAGCTCCAGTGCTTGTGAGAACAGTGAAGTTGGAAAGCATCAAGTTCAGCTATTTGGAAAACAAAGATAGTTATTTTAAGAAGACAGTGTTTTTCACCATGCTTGAGCTGATCTTGTGTACTGTACACTTAACCCGAGGCGTCCCGTCGACGTATGGGTACATCGCAACGTTTTGTCACAGCTAGACCCGTCGACGTCCTAGTATGTCGTGCAATTGCAAGGTTCATAATTTGCACAATTTTCAAATCTCGCACTTGATTTTTGGTACGTAGGGTCGGGAGACCTTCCCCTACCTGCCAGCAGGCGGGGACACCCGGCAACCCTGCACAACCTGCATCCACCCTCGCCTCGGTCACTCACCTGTTAGCAGTGACCCAGGTCAGACATGGCACGCAGAGATCTCTCAGCAGAGCAAGTTTGAGCCACCCTAGACGCCTTCACAGGCATCAGTGACTCGCCTCTTGATGACGAGATGGCACACAAGGATTATGTACAACCAAAGGAGGAGGAAAGTAGCAGCAGTGATGAGGAAGTCCAGTCCCCAAGGAAGTGGTGCTATGTCACATATCGTGCCACTAGCGAGGGCCAGCCTGCACCAAGACATCATGCAATCACCTATCTGCAGCCCCTACGTGATGTGGAGCCTAAAACCGAGGACGAAGATGAGGACGAGGACAAGGACGGAGCTGTGGGACGTGCTGCCACGTGGTACGGCCGTGAGATCATCATTCATCGCTGCCCCGAGCGGACGGCACGTCATTCTATCAGGTATGGGCCTAATGTTTTATTTGGGGAGGGCGGAAGTGGCATGGAGGGAGTGGGGAGTGAAAATAAAAGTGTAGGGGCAGAAATTGAAGGGGAGAGTGGCGGGAGTGAGTCATCGCTCTCACTTGGTTGTGCAAGGAAGCAGAGTGTATCATGTGGGGTGGTGAGGGTGCGTGGTGAATCATGTGGTGTGGTGATGGAGTGGGGAGGTGAGGAGGAGCCCCTCCCCAGCATGTCTTATGTTCCCCAATATTCCAGGACCTCCTCCCCACAGCCCCCTGATGTTCCCCAAGGCTGTAAGGGTAAGGGAAAGGGAAAGGGTAAAGGCCAAGGGAAGAGGAGTGCGAGTGGGGAAGCCCTCCGCACTCCTCCTCCCCAACCTCCCCCACCAGCATCTCCTCCCCACCCCGACGCTCAGTGTAATTATAGGGCCCGTAAATATGTAAATAGTAGTATAAAGTGGAAACAGGTGTAATGTAAGTGGAAAATTATTATTTAAGTGCATAAATATATTCTAAGTCGAAACATTCCTAGCAAGTGTATAAAGATGCGATATTCTGATGCTCAGTGTAATAAATAAGGCCCATAAATATGTAAATAGTATTATAAAGTGGAAATGGGTGTAATGTACTTGGGGAAATATATTGGAAGTGAAGAAATAAAATATAAGTTGAAACACGAGTGGTAACGAGTGTGCTTGCTAAGTGAATATGCACTAGCATTTCGCTAAACATCCTCGTAAAGAATGTAAATAGGTGAAAACATTTACATTGGTTGAAAAATGGTATAATATCATGGAAACAATAATATGAAAGTAAGAAAAATGTAATGTATGTTGAGAGAAGAGTCATAGCGAGTGCGCTAAGTAGGCGAATATGCACAATCATTATGCTAAATATCATCATAATGAATGTAAACAACTGAAAACATTTACATTAAGTAAAAAATGGTAAAATATCATTGAAACAGTATTATGCAAGTAGAAAAAATATGTTTCCTGAAACAAGAAACTTAGCAACTACCGTGTAACCAATGTGACCAAACTCGCTATGCTCGCGCAATGAAACAATGCTTATTTTTCCTATATATCTCATTGAAAACCATTATATTGTTTATTAGTTCCAACTCAATAAATGTAGACATGTTCTTTGTTGTTTCTCCCAAAATTACCTACCATAGAAAACGTGAGAGCTTGACACGTCAGTGACAGAATACGATACCTGATGCAGGGAAGCTCACCTGATCTGACCACTTATGGGCCCTGGTAAGCCCTTTCTTGGTGATTTTCTTTCGTTTCTCAACAAAAGCAGATGTTTTAGCCAAAAAAAAAAAAAATCCAAAATAGCTTGGGATTGGGGGGTATCGGAGGGACGTGACGTGTTAAAGGCTGACCATAGGAAGAGCAAGTCACTGGGCAACGTCCTTCCAATACTGGACCACTGCTGTTGGAGACTGTTGCAGTGTAGCAGTGTTGACACACGTACGATAATTATCGTATGTTTACAATAATATTGCCTCTGAAACGATGTACGATACCATTTTCTATTATCGTACAGTTTGCACGATAATTTTGGATTGAATGCCAGCATGACAGTAAATTTTGTGGTCACACATTCTAATGCTAATTGTGAAAGAGTATTCAGCAAAGTTAATCATCTCAAAACCAAGCTAAGAAATAGGCTAAAAACCAAAATTGTAAATGGAGGTTTTCTTTCATTAGAATGTCTAAAAAATTCACGAGGGTCCTGTGTCAAATTTACTCAATCTAAAGATATGCTTCCATGCATAGCTAATCATGCACTGTTGTTCCACAGTTTGACAGATGAGGATCTTATGGGCTAATGTAATAGTGATCAATGAAAATATTTTTTTTAATGGTCTTACCGAGTTATTATCTGCAAAAACAAACTTTTCGATGAACGTCCCAGTACTAGAACTTGACTCTCCCGAAATCATTCCACTTAAAATACAGACAAGATACGTAAAATCCATCCTAGACAATTTACCTACCAACAAAGCTCCAGGCCCAGATGGAATTCCGCCAATTGTTTTGAAAAAGTGTTCCCCAGAACTTGCCTCTGTTCTTGCTAAATTATTCAGACTATGCATACGTACTTCTTCATTCCCTAATTCATGGAAAGAAGCCAATATCCACCAAATTCCAAAGAAAAGGAGTTCCTCTGACCCCTCTGATTACAGACCAATAGCTATCACTTCTTCTCTTGGTAAGGTATTTGAAACTTTAATTAATGTGCACATTGTTAAATATCTTGAATCCAACAACTTAATTAGTGATAGAGAATATGGTTTTCGCCACGAAAGATCCACCATTGACATACTCAGTCTCCTGACTCATACCATCCATCAATCAATCGACCTACATGGAGAAACTCATGCAGTAGCCTTTGATATTTCTAAAGCTTTCGACAGAATAAGGACCGTTCCCTCTCGTCTAAACTCCCTTGCTATGGACTAACGTCTTTTTTTCCTTTGATTTCCTCATATCTCAGCGACAGGAAAATAAGAGTAAAAGTAGATGATATATATTCCATTTTCCACTCAATTAACGCCGGAGTGCAGAAGGGATCAGTTCTTGCACCAACCTTGTTCCCTGTTCATATTAATGATTTCTTATCTATCACCCACAATCCCATCCATTCACATGCAGATGACTCAACACTACATAGTTGTTTCACACTCGGACACCCATTTACAAAGTCCGCTTTCTCTAACTCTCAACTTAGTACAGCCATCTCCATAAATCAAAACTTACCTACAATCAGTGAATGGGGACAAAATAACCTTGTCTCATTTAATGCTAGCAAAACTAAGTATATACAATTTACTAATAGACAGGTATTGACAGATTCGTATATTACCTTCGAGGGTACATATATTCCCAACTCAAAAAGTATTGAAATTCTCAGTGTCTCATTTAAGAATGCCCTCAGCTGGACCTCTCATGACAGATCACTTGCTAAAACCGCCTCAAAGAAACTTGGATTATTGAACAAAGTCCGTAACTTTCTCACTAACAAGCAGTTAACTATAATTTATACAAGTCATGTGCGCTCTCAGCTTGAATACAGCTCACTTTTGTGGAATGGATGTGGAAAGGTTGCATTAAAACAACTAGACAAAATTCAGAATAAAGCTGTTAGAATTATTAATTTTCCTGCTATTACTAATAAACTACCTCCCATACAAGTAAGAAGGAATGTTGCCTCCCTTGCATTATTTTACAGATATTTTTATAGCAAATGCTCAGAAGAAGTTGCATCCATTGTGCCACTTCTCCATGCCTTCCCTCGTGCTACACGGGCATCTGGTAGCACTCATGACTGGAATGTCCATCAGTCATATTGCAGAACTTCTACCTATCATAAGCCTTTCATTCCCCGAACTGCATCTCTCTGGAACTTGCTTCCCCAGAGTTGTTTCCCTCAAAACTTCAACCTACAGCTGTTCAAGTCTAACTGTTACAGATACTTTATGAACAGAGGACACCAGTAATCTGGTGAATGGATTAGTTTTTTTCTTTTTATCATTTCTTTTTCCCTCCTCTGTTCTGTTAATTAAAAAAAAAAATCTATTTAAGTTCTGTGGACTGCATTCTGCTGCTATATTCCATTTCACCAAGTCTGGCACCATCAATGATGTTTTCAACACCTATAGCATTGATAAAGCTCTGCAGCACTGGATATGCCTTTTTATATTGCCTTTATATTGGTTCTGAAGGTAATATAATAGAGACTCACCTAGTGCTGAGGATATACATCAGTAGTACAGGCACTGAGGACATCACTGATGGTGCCAGACTCGGTGAAAATGAGAATAGGTTACCGGATGGCCACAGATAATGTTGAATGATGGCGTGATGACTTGGATTAGTTACATTGCATGTCTTGGTGTGATCCCAGTATTTTGTCTTCTTACCTCATTTCACTTATACTTAACCCTGGCTATGGCTTCTAAGAAAGATGCAAGTGTCAGTGGTGGTGTCAAGCATAAACACCAGTCTATTCCAACAAAGCTGGTCCGCCATACTACTCCAAAGACTAAACCCCCTAATAACCAGATACAGTGGCGTACTAAGGGAGGGGGGGCAGGGGGGCGGCCCGCCCAGGGTGACAGCCATAATGGGTGCCATTTAGCTGAATGGTAACTTTTTCATTTCACTGTTTCAAGGTTTTCAGTATTTCTATCAGAAATTAGATCGAAAGTAAATGGTTCTATGCTGCCTAATTTTCATTAAACCCGAATTCGTTTGTATATTATTCATCTCTGGGAGGTACGGGGGGCCAGTGGATAGGTCTGCCCTGGTTGCCAAATACTCTAGAAATGCCCCTGACCAGATAAAGCAAACGGAGTATAGAAAGATTGATTTTCTAGTGTGGCACAGAGGCTACTTCTTTTCCTTGTAATATATATATTTTTTTGTAATAAGTGATTGATTATATTATTATAATAGTATTATCAATATGAGATATTCATGGTATGCCTAACTCTGATACAAAATAAAAGGTAATAAAAAAACACGTAAGTATTCGTCAGTACCTTACAAAATTACAGTTCTGATAAAAATAATTGTAATGGGTAAGTTTTCAGTAAATACACTAAAGTATCGGCGACAGTTTTAAAATACATCAGATTATTAAACATAATAAAAAAATTAATAGTGTACGATAATTCCAGCAAAAAAAAAAAACATAATTTTGAAGAGCAAGTACGATCATTCCCATTTACAAGTGTGGCAACACTGCAGAGTGGGGTAGGGACGTAACAATGGTGTCAGGAGTGTGGATAATTTATGGGCTACATGAGACTAATCTTCGACATGGAGCAGGAAGGTGTCCAGACGCCAAGCTAGGCAGGAAGAGGTATATCTGGGTGCAATTATGAAACTATTACAAGCACAAATACAGGCACAGAATGAAGGACAGAAAGAACTCAGGAACGAACTCAAAGAACAATTACAGGCCCAAAGTAAAGAACAGAAAGAACAATTACAGGCCCAAAGTGAAGAAAAGAAAAAGCTCAGAAACGAAATCAAAGAACAATTGCAGACCTAGAACGAAGAACAGAAAGAATGATATGAACAGCTTCAGGAGGCATTACAGGAGCAACAGAGGGAAGCACAACTGAGGGGGCAAGGACAGCTAGATGCATCCATGGGGGAAATGAAGGTAGAACAGCAACAGCTTAAGGAGGAAGTAGATGCCAAGCTAGAGTAGCAGAAGTATGAGGTAAGCAATAATGTGATGGAGGGTAAACAGCATGTAGACGACCAGTTGAAGACAGTGAGGAAATAGTGACAGAGTGTAGACAGCATAAAGATAGCCAGTTGAAGCATGTAGTTGACCATGTGAAGATAATTAGTGAGAAAATGGAGGCTGTAGAGAAATATTGCACCGATGAGCCTCACCTAGGTGTACAGGGAGCATATGAAAGGAATGGACAGCATATGGTGAATCTTGACTGATCCTAAGCATCTAAATGTAGCATTAAAGGGTTGAATAATCAGAATGTAGGAGTCCTGGCCTTAAACCCTTACCCACGTGAATGATTGGACCATGCTGTACATTTCCCGCGGGAATAGCAGCACTCTAAATACATGATAAATTAGCTACATCCAGGTCGATAGAAGTATCACTTATCCTTTTCCCTTTTTTATATATATATTTTATAGTATAAGAATAGGTCATAAGGGATATTTCAATGGGTAATGAACATGGAAATGTAGCAACCAAGTGCATGTTGGGTGTTGCCAGGTGATATATTAGCTACTTCATGGCGAATGGCAGTATCAATTACCCTTTTCCCTTTTCTATATATATTTTTTAGTATGAGAATAGGGCATAGGGCACATTTCAATGAAAAAAGCGAATGGAAAAAACCGGTCAGGAGTTGCGTTGTGTGGCCTGGCTGTAGCCATGCAAGGGAGGGGGTAAGGGAGGGGAGGTGGGGAGGCAAGGCAAACACAGAAAAATGGCTAAATTGGTAACACTGGATGCGAGTACTAGCGGTATTAACAGTGCTGCCTATAGCTACACACTGGTAGTACTAATAGATGATACAAGACTGCACTTGAAAGCCCGGGCGATTTTATAAATCCCTCAATCACAAAAGTGACGCCCAGCAGTATGGTACTTATGTAATGAGCATCACAAAAGTTACAGCCCACAGGTTAGGGGTTAATTATGATGCCCCAGTTTTTAGGCCCCAAACCAGTGAAGTGCATGGTTATAATCGGGGTCCAATTAAAAAGAAACCTCAGGAATTTGATGGTAGAGTATCTTGGAGAAGCTTACTGTGCACAGTTTGAGTTACTTGCAGATCAGAATGGTTGGGATGATAGGCAGAGGGCAGTGCAGCTTGCTATTAGCCTTAAGAGTGCTGCAATGGAAATTTTGGGCCAGATGTCAGTGATGAAGAGAAAGAAATTGTCAGTACCTTGTAGAAGTGCTGAAGTGCAGATATGGAATCATGTACCAGACTGAGGTTTACAGAGCAAGATTCTGGAGCCGTGTACGGGCTCGAGGAGAATCCCTACACCAGCTTGCTCATGACCTGGAGAGTATGGCATACAAGGCATACCCTGGAGCAGAACCTAACCTGTTGGCTATTCTACTGAGGGACCAGTTCATCAATGCTGTTGATGGTGCAGAGGTGAAAGTGCAAGTGAAGCAGGCATAATCTAGAAGCATGCAAAAAGCGCTAGCCAGGGCTCTAGAATTTGAGTCCTACGTCATGTCCAGTACATCCACCTTTCAGGCAGGTCGTAGTGCAGGATTCAAGACAAAATATGGGCAGGTATGTGAAAATGAAAAATTTGAGGGAAGTTGCTGGTTCTGTGAAAAGCCAGGACACAGAAAAAAGGACTGCTACAAGTGGAAGAGGGAACAGGAGAAGATCGGAGGAGGCTGCTGGTTCTGCAGGAAGTTGGGACACAAGAAGTAGGATTATCACAAATGGAAGGAGCAAGAACTGAGCAATGCAAGGAAATCTTCAATTGTAACAAAAGTAGGTTGGACATGTAATTACGTGGGACACTTCAGTTCTGAGTGTCCAAAGAAGAAAAAGCATGATAAGAAGAAGATTGCAGAAGATCAGAAAGAAGTGGAAAACTAGTGGAGGCTGGTGTGAAGGGGCAACCACCTGCCAGTTTTTCCCAAGTAGCCCCACCATTGAGAAGATGCAAGAGGACAGCAATCGACAGTGTAGATGGCAGGATAGACAGAAAGAAGTATTCCCTGGTGATTGATTCAGCCTCAGAGCAGACTTTTGTGAGGCCTGGTGTGTTTCATCATCGGTATCTCCCTGAGTCATCAGAACAACTGTGTGGCATAACTGGGCACCGCGCAGAACTGAGGGGACCCCTGAATGTCTGGACTGAAGTGACACGGCAAGAGTCTACTCTGCCAGTCTACGTGGCTGACATGGAGGATCTTTGCATTCTGGTCTGGACTTCCTTATATCCATGGGATGTGTGTTGGACTTCTGCTCCATGAAGCTGAAGGTTCAGTGAAGGTTGGTTCCCATCACAGCAGTGAAATGTACCAGTTCTGATGGCGAGGTGAGAGTGCTCCACACCACGGTGTGTTGGGGTAGTGGAGCCTGATGTACGATGCATGATGAAGGCTTGAATGATGGTGCGGAGAACACTGGTGGAAACAGGTGCAGGTGAAGTGCTGGTTCTGGTGGCCAGTTTCTCCCGTGAGTCACAGATGATCAACGACAGAGAAATTGTGGGACTGTGCCAGGCAATGGATCCTGAGTGGCATCGGAGGAAGGCCTGTAAAAGGAGTGTAGTCAAGGAAGACAGGTACGTGCCAGACCACCTACAAGACCTTGTCTCAAGGAGTTGGCAATGCTTGGTAGGTTCACAAGGGCTGAAGTTGAGGCAGCTGCTGACGGAATTTGCAAAAGTCTTTTCCATGGGAGACCTAGACCATGGGTGCACTGATCTGGTGGAGCATAGTATAGACACTTGGGATCACCGCTCAATTAAACAGCTAGTACAGAGGATGACGACAGCCCAACAGCAAGAAATGGAGGTGGTGGAGAATCTCCACAGTCAAGGAGTAATAGAAAAGTCCAGTAGTCCTTGGGCATCAGCAGTGGTTCTGGTAAGGAAAAAGGATGGCTCAGTAGGTACTGTATAGACTATAAAGCCCTTAATGATGTGACACTGAAGGATGCATAGCCCTTGCCAAGAATTGATTACACCCTGGATGCTCTGTCAGGTGCTAAGTGGTTCTCCACCCTAGACATGAAAGCAGGATACCAGGTCAAGGTTGCAGAGAAGGACAAACAGAAGACAGCATTTTCAAATGGGTGGGGTTTATGGCAGTTTAAAGTGATGCCATTTGGCCCATGCAATGCCCCAGCTACTTCTCAGCGCCTCATGGACTGCATACTCGAAGGCCTGCACTGGCAGACAGTTCTCATCTATCTGGATGATGTAATTGTGTTTGGATGGACTTTCGACCAGGAACTGGAGATGCTGTCGGACGTGTTGAACAGGATCCGCACAGCACACCTAGAGCCGAACCCCAAGAAATGCTACTTGTTTCACAAGGAAGTAAAGTACCTGGGACACATTGTAGGCGAGAGCGGCGTCCCTACTGACCCAAAGAAGGTGGCAGCTGTGGAAAACTGGCCTGTTCCAGCTTGTGTGAGAGAGCTACAGAGCTTTCTGGGCTTATGCACCTACTATCGGTGTTTTGTCAAAGACTTTGCAACGCTAGCTTCACCTCTTCACAAGCTTTTGGGGAAAAGGCAGAAGTTTGCATAGACAGCAGAGACTCAGAAAGCCTTCGACAAACTCAAGTATGCGTTGGCAAACTCTCCAGTATTGCCATACCCAGACCAGAATCAGCCATTTATCTTGGACTGTGATACTAGTGACCATGGTACTGGTGGAGTCCTATCACAAAAGAAGGATGACAAGGAGTATGTGGTTGTGTATAACAGCAACAAGCTCAGCCCACCAGAGTACAGAGCAAAACTATTGTGTGACTCATAAGGAGCTCTTGGCAGTGATGAAGAGCCTTGATTTCTTCCCTCCCGCCCTGTATGGGTCAAACTTCATCATCGGGACGGACCATGTGGCACTCAAGTGGCTGAAAATGCTAAAGAATCTGGAAGGACAATTGGCACACTGGCTCAGGAAGCTAGACCAGCACAATATCATGAGGTGCAACACCATCTTGGGCAGATACATGGCAATGCTGACAGCTTGTGTCATCAGCCTTAAGATCCAGAGTGCCAGCGTTGTAGTAAAAAGGAAGATCATAATAAGAAGTGAAGCCGTACTGCAATGACAAGGCCAACATCAGATGAAGACCTGAAGAGGATGCAGATGGAAGATGCAGATTTACAACCAATGCTAGAGTGGCTGCAGCAGAGTACAGTGCAACCATCTTGGGAAGAAGTTTCCAGGTTAAGCCCTGCGACCAAGAGCTACTGGAGTCAGCAGGACCTTCTTTGTTTGAACAGTGAACTACTAGAGCGTCAATGGGAGACACCCAATGGCCTCAGCAACTATCGGTAACTGGTGGTTCCGAAAAAGAAGAGGTCCGAGATCTTGGAAGAGTCCCATAACCAGATCACTAGTGGGCACCTGGGAGTGAAGAAAACTCTAAGCCGGCTGCGACAGAGGTTCTACTGGATTGGCATGCGTCAGGATATTGAAGAGTGGTGTCAGGCCTGATGTTTGCTGTGCCAAGAAGGGACCTAAGAAACGTGGTTGTGCCCCTCTCCAGCTGTACCAACTGGGTGCACCGATGGAAAAAGTCACAGTGGTCATTGCTGGACCTTTGCCACTCACTGAGAGAGGAAACCGTATATATGTGTCACCATGGACTACTTCACAAAGTGGCCAGAAGCCTATACTGTCCCTCATCAAGAGGCTGCAACTGTTGCTCAGGTGTTGGTTGACCAGTTTTTCTGTTGTTTTGGGATGCCACAAGAGCTACATTCAGACCAGGGTAGAAACTTCGAGTCTGCTATGCTTCGTGAATGCTGTAAGTTATTGGGGATCAAAAAGACCAGGACGACCCCACTAAGGCCACAGTCAGATGGGATGGTGCAGAAATTCAATTGGACCTTGGGACAAGAACTGGCCAAGTACTGCATAGAGGGATAAAAAAAAATTGGACCAGAAATTACCTGCATTGCTGATGGCATATCGGTCTGCATCCCATGAGTCTACCTGCTACGCCCCTGCAAAACTTATGTTGAGCCACTAGTTACACACCCGTTGACTTGTTAATGGGAAGACCACCTGGTGAAGAGCAGCCTACAGGCACCACCAGCTATGCGAAGCATCTTCAGGTAAGGCTAGCTGAGGTACATCATTAAGTGTAAGAGGCCCTCAAGTTTTCAGGAGAGGTGATGAAAAGTATGATGCCAAGGCAAGTAAGGTGAGCTTCAAGAATGGTGACCAAGTTTGGTTATACAATCCTCAGCGAAAGAAGGCACAATCACCAAAGCTGCAGAGCCAGTGGGATGGGCCTTACACTGTGCTGGACAGCCTATCAGACGTAACGTATTGGATTGGGGGAGGCAGAAAATCTCGCCCAAAGATGGTACACGTGAACCATCTGTGGCAGTACCATGGGCCAGGACAGTACAGCTGGGACGTCTCCAAGGAATTGTGCTCACCCACAGCCGAGGATGTTGAGGAGGACCAAATAACTGAAGTGCAAGAGGATGGTGACAGTTCCCTAAGAGAAGAAGCAAATCAAGAAGAGGACCAAGACCTTCCTGGAGGAGTGGACTGTGTGGAGGAGCAAGGACGTCATCAGAAGCGACATAGAAGAAAACCTGATAAGTTGAAGGATTATTTTGTTAATAGATCTTTCATTAGGATTAGGGGTTATGTTTGCATATATTGTGCAGTTTTGTTGGGACGACAAAGAACTAGAGAGGAGGTAGTGTTAAGAAGAGAGATTTGCCAGTTAGGTAGCCAAGATGCTTCTCGACGTTTCACGTTGTTTACCGTAGCTTCGGTACGAGTCAGAGTTGCCACTTTGCCTGCTGTTTGTGAGTGTAGTTATTTCGTACGGTAATTTGTACATTAATTTTTGTGCTCTTTTTCTCAATAATGTTTTCTTTATGTCACTTCTTGTTAATAATATAATTTGATTTAAGCCAGTATGCTTCATGATCCCCTACCACAGATGTTTTCAAGTCTATTTTTAAGCTCTGGCTACTGCCTTGAGTTCAGCAAAACTGTAGCTAAAAAAAATGCATTCATTTATTTGAAAAAAAAAAAAAAAGAGGAACTGAAATAGTGAGAGACATCAGTAGCATAACAACGTGGTCTGAATTAAAAGCAATAAGATATGAAAGAGAAGATCATGGTTGGGTCATTAAACATCGCTTAGGTCGCATCATTGAGACAATCCATTGGTCGTAAATCACGCCAGTAAATCTTTATCCCGAGATACTTCGAGTAGTAATTTTTCTTTAAAACTTTTAGCCCTGCCTGTCCCTGAACAATTACTCTTCAGACAAAGGTAATACAGATTCCACGTAATCTATCAATTCATTTATCTTTCTGTCTATATATATATGTACAGTGGTAAAGTGTGCGTGTTCGTACACTGAAAAACGAAGGTTCGCGCCCCGCCAGGGTAATAAACTTTGAAAGCGTTCTTCAGGCCTCGTACTGCATTGGCAGACACAAGGGCTGCCGTGGTTGAACCAGTGTCGCTTACTCTTAAGTATGCTTGCACCCAGTAGAGCTTGCGTGGGCTAATTACACTTGGTTCACAGACTACACACACATCCAAAGCCACTCCAACACTACAATTACACTTACAAGCACTTCTAACCCTACATACAATCTCAACTAGACAGCCTAAGCTACTTGGTAGAGATACATTGGCTGTATCGTCTCCACTTCGGTAGGGATAGGGCGGTCCTGCAGTGGACACTCAAACGGCTAATGAGATGAGATATATACAATGTGAAGATGGATGAAGTAGTTGGTGAGTGGGGTATGCCTGCAAAGATGGATGAGAATGGCAGTGCTTTAGTGGACGTTTGTGCCAGGAAGGGGTTGCTGATAGCTAATATCCTCTTCAGGCACAAAATGATCCATAGGTATACGTGGCAAGTAATGAGAAGGGTGGATGGTGAACTGAATGACCTCAAGGCTATTATTGATTATGTGTGTGTGGATGAAAGGCTGAGAAGGTGTGCAATGGATGCAGGAGTATTTAGAGGTTGGGGGAGTGGCCTTTTGGACCACCACTTGGTGGTGGTCAGAATCAAAGTCCAAACAAAAGGGAGAAATAGAAGAATGGAAGGACAGGAAGAAGTAATTCTTACAAGGTGGGTGGAAAAGTTACAAGAGGATGGAAAAGAGGCAGATTATAAGAGGAAAGTGGAGGAGCGATTGGGTAAAAATTGATTGGAGCAGATGAGGGACGTGGAAAGTGTGTGAAAGATATTCACAGAAGAAATCGGTGCAGCATGTGAGGTGGTGTGTGGGGTGAAGAGAAGACGAAAGGGGATGCAGGGAACAGCATGGTGGAATGAAGAGGTGAGACAAGCTATGGCTCAAAAGAAGAAAGCATATAGTGAGTGGATGAGAAACAGGGATGTGGAAGAAGTTGAGAGACGGAAGAGAGAGTGAAACGTAGGGAGGAAGAGAGAGGTGAAAAGATTAATAGAGAGTAAGAAACGAGTGGATGAAGAATTTGGAAGGAATCTGAATGTAAAGTGGAAGGAATGTAAGAAAATGTTCTGGAAAGAGGTAAAGAGAGTTAGACAGGATGCCAAAGAAGTTAGCTGGGGAGTGAAATATAATAATGGTAGATTACTGGTGAAGAAGGGAGAAAGAGTGAGCAGATGGAGAGAAAAGTTTAATGAAATTGTTGAACACAAAGAATGAGAGCAATGCAAGTATAAGTGGCTGGGGAATGCCTGGGAGAAGGAGGGATGTGAGAAGAGAGGAAGAAATCAGGAGGATGGAAGTTGTGGAAGCAATAAAGTAAAAATGGGAAAGCCCCAGGAACTGATGGAGTGTGTGGTGAAATGCTGAAGTATGGGGGAGAGTAATAGAATGGATGTGGAAGATGTGCAGCTTGGCCTGGGAGGAAGGTAGAGTCCCGATGGATTCCAAGTAAGGTGTAATTATTTCCCTATACGAAGGAAAAAGGGAAAAAGAAGTGTGTGGTAAGCATAAGGGGATTTACCTTCTTAGTGTAGTAGGAAAAGTATATGGTTGGATACTTATTGAGAGAGTTTGGAAAATAACAAAGGAATTAGTTGGAGAAAAACAGGGAGGCTTTAGGAAGGGAAGAGGTTGTGTAGATAAGATATTCATCCTTAAATCTTTAGTGGAAAAGTTTCTAGAGAAATGAAAGAAGTTGTATGCACCCTTCATGGATTTGGAGAAAGCATATGACAGGGTGGATAAACAAGGATTGTGGAAAGTATTAAGAATATATGGAGTAGATCAGAAGTTGCTGAAGGACGTGAAAAGTATGTATCAGGGTGCTAAGGCTGCAGTGTGTGTGGATAGTGAACTCAGTGAATTTTTTTATTTGAAGGTTGGATTGAGACAGGGATGTGTCATGTCTCATTGGTTGTTCAATCTGGATATGGATGGGGTTATAAAAGAGATACAAGGTAGGGCAGTGGATGTTGGAGTGGCCCTGGTGAGAGAGGGCATTGTTTGGAAACTCTCTGTTCTGTTTCTTGCAGATGATCCTGTGTTGTTAAGTGAAGACGAGTGGGAGATGCAAGGCTAGGTGGATGATTTTTTTTGGGAGAGTGTGTAAGAAACAGAATCTAAAGTTGAAAGTAGGGAAGAGTAAAGTGATGGTCATCGAGAGAAGTGAAGTCAGTGAATATACAGTGAGACTGGATGAGGAGGAAGTGAAGAATGTGAGTGCGTTTAAGTGCTTGGGTAATGTGATGAGTAAGGATGGAAGTTTACAGGGTGAAGTGCTTGAAAGGATGCACCAGAGAAGAAAGGTTGCTGGTTCCCTGAAAACAGTGATAAGAAACAGGGAAGTGACCATGGAAGTGATAAAGCTACTGCATGACAGTATTGTGATCCCAAGTCGAACGTATGGAAGTGAAGCTTGGACTTTGTTGGAGGGACAGAAGTCAAGAGTGAGAGCAGTGGAAATGAGTTATTTGAGAGGGGCATGTGGAGACACATGGAGAGATGGACTGACAAACGAGGAAGTGAAGGAGTGTTGTGGTGTGGATGTGGATGTGATATATAAGCATTAGGAGAAACACACTGAGGTGGTTTGGCTATGTGGAGAGGATGGAGATTGAGAGACTGACGAGGAGAGTATGTGAGTGAGGTGGAGGGGGGGAGAGGGAGGGGGAGGCCAAAGTTGAGATGGAGGAATGGAGTGGAGAGGTATATGGGAGAGGGGTGTGTGAGCTGGGAGCAGGGCAGTGAAATGGCAGGGCACAAAGCGACATGGAGATTTGTTTGTGGCCACCTCTTACGGGATTAAGGCTTCTGGGAATAGATAGACAGATAGACTAATAAAAAAAAATCAGATGTGTTTAGGCACTACAAAACAGAGAAATATTACTGCAACTGCATGATTGTGTTGACACATTCTCTATGTGTCGGTACATGCGGGTGGGTTAATGTTACACAATAACTGATAGCTGATTACAATCAGCCTAGGAATGCCACATATTACAGCACAGTTTTATTTCATATTCCATACCTATGGTAACGTATTTTGTCAGGGAGGGCGGATGTGGTGGTGATCGTGGTACTGGATGGGGGTGTGGCTTCCACCTCCCTGGTCCCCAGTAGCAAACTACCACTCACGCTTGTCCGCTCGCCTGGCTGCTGTGTAACCCTGGCTTCGACTTGCCTCCAACCAGGAGTACTGAAAGTTCGGATCGCTGGTGTACAGTCAAAGACACAAGTATCTTTCTAGTCCCTTGGAAAAAAAAAATACAACTGGGGAAGTACAATGAAAACCCTGTCTCTATTAGTGCGTGTTTCTAATGGTTAGATTTTTTCCCCTGTATATTCGCCAATCTTTGGGAAGATACTTGTCTCTCTGACTGTAGATTCCTTGTGTGTGTCGGGACACCCAACATACATCTTTTCATAACAGGGTGGAATCAAATATTTTTGGTCTCAGCAGCACATTTCTCACTGATTCCCAACGATCTCTCATTGTCGCATTGCAGCATCTTTATCCATTTATTATCGTTAATTCAGTGATTCCTGTTCGTTTTATTATTTTTTCATCCCTCTTGCTTTATGGTGAGCTCGTAACACTCGTCATGCAGTGCCCTCACGCCCATTTATATTCAACATTCTAATGCATGAGTTAACCAGTAGGCTAATCTGAGTCCTTCAGTTATGCACCTGGTTACCCCTGAAACTGTCTTCCTCACTGTGTTTCTGTTTGCCTACGACTCCCAATCTTCAAACACAATGTATCCTGGCACTTCGATATGAACGGATCTTGAAATAGGAGCTTTTTTAATATTTATTCTTATCTTTTAACGAACAACTTTGCATGTTTCTAGCCTTTGAATGTTTCTTCTTCTAATATACTACAGCAGCAGCCGTGTGTGTGCGTGCGTGTGTGTGTGTGTGTGTGTGTGTGTGTGTGTGTGTGTGTGTGTGTGTGTGTGTGTGTGTGTGTGTGTGTGTGTGTGTGTGTGTGTGTTTTGGGCAGCCGAAACTACACATTCAAATCGCACCAAAATTGGCACAGAAATGGCAAAATATTCGCAGATGTGAATAAACTTGGTCCCATCACGATTGAAAAACTTTTACTAAATTTAATGAGCGATCACATTTTGACGAAAAAGCTGCTCCCGAAGCCCGGCATAGGATCTCCGTAGAATTTTTTGCCCAGCTGTAGAACTAAAATAAACGTGGGTTTCATTCCTGAAGCTGCAAATAACTCGATCAATTGGTTAGCTGCAAAAAGTCCAAGTGACAACGTTACACTAGGACAGCATATAAACGCGAGAGCCTTCCACAGGAGCAAGTGCAAGGGGCCCAAAGGGCCCACGAGCACTTGTATATGTCTATGGTTATATTCCAGTACACTGAGTGAGAGGCCAAAGGGTTATTTATAAACCACGAAACTATTTGCTACACTGAAAGGTATTCATATACACAACCCCACGTTTTCCCTGCGTATGTTGTAGAAGCGAGCTGACTATGATGAAATGGAAACGTATCTGTGAGAGAATATGGGTATGGGTTGGATGTGTGTGTTGAACTGAATTAAAATAAAAGGGTTAAGAAGGGTGTATTAACTGTTGTGGTAATATCAGCAGACTGAGGACGAGATGGACTATGGACTGTGGATCATGAGAAGTAGCCTGTAGCACTAGTCGAGCAGGGCAGTACTTCCAAGGTGAATAGAAAGCTGATGACAGGGAGAGCTGGAGCTCCCGTTTCATCAGCCCTCGCGACTAGTTCCTGACCATCCCCCTTTGCTGAACTTTTTCAATGTCTCAGTAACACAGAGAGTAGGCCAGCATACTCTCCAGTACAAGGTTCTCTAAATGTTAACACCAAACTACATGCACAGCACACACTACACTACCTTTTCATAATCAGAAATGAAAAATGGCGACCAATAACCAAGCCTCGGAGTCCCCGGGGGGGGGGGGACCATAAATGCCCCCACCATTAGCCTCTCTCCCGGTGACGACTCAACGAGCTGCCAGGAACCACTCTCTGACTCATTTCTTCATATCTCCAACATTCACTTTGTTGAGCACCACCTCTCCTCCTCTAAACCTCACCTTCTCTTCCTGACTGAGACTCAGCTGTCTGAGGCAACTGATAGCAAACCCTTTTCTGTATCCTCCTAGTTTCTCTATACTCATTTCAAAGCCACAGGTGGCTGTTGTGTATATGTACGCAACGATTTATCTTGCTCTTGTGTTCCTCAACTTGATTCTTTTGAATTCTCTACTCTCTGGCTTCGGCTTTCCTGTCATTAAGGAGACCCCCTCGCATCGTTTCCCTGCGATTTATTTTTGGTATGGCTGGTGAATATCCTTTTGTACTGTATGTTATATTTTTGGATATGGTTGGTTAGTATTGTTTTATACGTTATTTATGCTGTGTGTGACCATGTTTGAAGGACTTAACACAGATGAGGACAGTAAGGCGAATTAAAACAAAACCATCTCTCTATCTATCTATCTACTGCCAAACACCTCAGTTCCGTAAAGGGAGGCAACATACAAATCGACTCCATGTCGCCCAGTCCAACGACATTTCTCCGCCCGGCTCCCAGCTCACAAATCCCTGTCTCATATATGAGTACATTTCCACTCCATCCATCCATCTCATTCTCGGCCTCCACGGCACTGGCATACACTTTCCTCGTTAATTTGTCGCTTTCCATGCTCCCCACATGGTCAAACCACCTCAATGTATTTCTTCTAACGCTTTCTATCACATCCACATCCACACTGCAACTCTCCTCCACATCCTCATTTGTTAGTCTGTCTCTCCACGTAACTCCACATGCTCCACTCAGAAAACTAATTTCCACTGCTCTCATTCTTGACGTCTCTCCTTCCAACAAGGTCCAAGCTTCACTTCCATACGTTAGGGTTGGTATCACAATACTGTCATGCATCTACATTTTTACTTTCATGCTCACTTCCCTGTTCCTTATCACTGCTTTCAAAGAACCAGGAGCCTCTTTTCCCTGTTGTACCCTTTCAACCACTTCACCCTCTAAACTTCCATCCTTACTTATCACACTACCCGAGTACTTAAACGCACATACATTTTCCATTTCCTCCTCATCCAGCCACACTGTACATTCAGTGGCTCCATTTCTCTTGAAGACCATAACTTTACTTTTCCATACATTCAACTTTGGTTTCCATTTCTTACACACACTCCCAAACTCATTCGCCATGCCTTGCATGTCCCCTTCGTCTTCACTTAACGATACAATATCATCTGCAAACAAGGGTACAGGAAGTTTCCAAATGCTGCCTTCCTCTTTGCGGCCACTCGAACATCCATTGCCCTACCTTGTACCTCTTTTATAACCCCATCCATATACAGACTGAACAGCCATGAGGACATGACACATCCCTGTTTCAATCCAACATTCATATAGAAAAATACACTCAGTTCACTGGTCACACGCACAGCAGCCTTAGCCCCCTCATACATGTTCTTCACGGCATTAAATAACCTCCCATTTACTCCATATATTCCTAATACTTTTCTCATTCCTTGTCTATCCACCTTGTCATATGCATTCTCCAAATCCATCAAGGCAGTAATTAACTTCTTTCTCTTCTCTAGTAACTTTTCCACTAAAGAGCTACTGCTAAATAACTGATCTAAACAACCGCTTCCTAAAACATCCCTGTTCTTCTCAAAGTAATTCCTCTTATATTCATAACTCGGTATCTTACAATATACTTTTCCTGTTACACTAATGAGGTAAATACCGCTATGATTACCACACACTTCTTTTTCCCCTTTTCCTTTGCACATGTTAATAATTATACCTGTCTTCCAATCCTCCGGACCCTACTTTCCTTCCAGACCAATCTGCATATCTTCCATATCCATTCTATTACTATCTCTCCCTCATGCTTCAGCATTTCACCAAACACTCCATCAACTCCTGGGGCTTTCCTTATTTTGACTTTCTTCATCAATTCCACTACTTCCATCCTACTGATTTTTTCCTCTCTTTTCACCTCCCTCCTTCTCCCAGCCATTCCCCAGCCACTTATACTTTCACTGCTTTCATTCTCTGTGTTGAACAATCCCTTAAAGTGTTCTCTCCATCTGCACACAATTTTATTCCCTCTTCACCAGAAATATAACTTTATTTTTTCTTTCACTCCTCACTTACTTCTTTATAACCCTATCTAAATCTCTTTATCTCTTTCGAAAACTTTTTCTTACATTCCCTCCACTTAACACTCAAATTCCATCCAAATTCCTCATCCGCTCTCTTCATTCTCTCTCTTATCAATCTTTTCACGTCTCTCTTCCTCCCTACTTATAAGTCTCTCTTCCGTCTCTCAGCTTCCTCCTCCTCCCCTGTTTCTCAGCCACTGACTATATGTTTTCATCTTTTGCACCACAGCCTGTCTCACCTCTTCATTCCACCAAGCTGTTCCTTGCACCCCTTCTTGTCTTCTCGTCACCCCACACACCACCTCACATTCCGCACAGATTTCTTCTGAAAATACCTTGCAGACACCTTGCACGTCCCCCGTCTGCTCCAAATCATATTTACCCAATCACTCCTCCACTTCAATCTGATATTCTGCATTTCTTCCATCCTTTTCCAACCTTTCTACCCTCCTTGTATGGACTACTTTCTCCTGTCCTTCCCTTCTCCTACTCCTCCATTTGATTTGAAACTTAACTTCCGGCACCATCATGTGGTGGTCAGAAAGTCCATTCCTCCAAACTCTGTATGCTTTTCCATCCATTACGCACCTTCTCATTCTATCATTGAGACACACATAATCAATCAATGCCTTCCGTTCATTCAGTTTGCTACCCACCGTTATCACTCGCCAAGTATACTTGTTACATACTAAAACGAAGCCGTGTCGTCCCTTACCCCTGTTCAGTGCCGGGACACTTAGGTAGTAGCAAGTCTCAAAGGCAAAAGGAAATAATAATAATAATAATAATAATAATAATAATAATAATAATAATAATAATAATAATAATAATAGTTTCTAATCATGTATTAATCTCGTTAGAACTACTTTGTTTATTTGAACCATCTCCTTTTAAGCTGATATATATATATATATATATATATATATATATATATATATATATATATATATATATATATATATTTTTTAATTCTGGTACCTAAGTACTTTAAAATAATCTTCTCTTTTGTGAAAGGACACTGAATACGACAACTTTGGATAGTGATAGGACACAGAACATTCAGTAAATAGAAGAGAGGTGAGTTGACACAAAATATGACACAGAAAGTCGTGATGGAACTCAGAACAGATACAGCAGACACCGTACATAATGAAAAGATGTGACTGGAAAAGAATAGGGCGTATGAATGAGATGACATGACACATGGGAGGGAGGTTAAGACAGGGGCTGTTTTTCATGAATTTTGTCCTGACAGATATAACTGTGATTATTTCATTTAGTTATTCTCCTGCCATGCGATGTTATTCTTCATGTCAGGGACTTGCTAAGGCAAAGAGATTAAAACTAAACATTATTTATGTAATGTATCAGGAGGAAATTATTGTCATCATGATGTCGCTGGTAAAAATAGCGATAATTCTACTGAACATATATGAATGCATAAATGAATTCCTGCCTTTCATACCTTCCGTACCCAATCTCTCATCCTCATCTTCACCGTAGCGAGTACATTCACATTAAAACTCACACTCATATTAAACCCTTTCCTCAATCTCACCTTCGCTCACAATCTCTTCCTCATCCTCACCAACACCGTAACATTCATCCTCATCCTCATTCTAAGTTCAGCTCCCACCCTGCCATCACTAGCAACCTGACTTTCACCGCATCCTCTTCCTCAGCGCAGCCTTTAGGTGTGAAGTAAATTCTCTGGTACGTGCTTCACTCACAGCAGCAATCCCAGCCATCCCTCGGCATTGGAACTTATAATTTGTTGACAGCCAAGGGAAATGTCGGAAGCGTGGCAAGACCTCACTGTTATTTATTTTTAACTGATTTAAGCTTAAGGAACGGACTTAACAGTTCGTGTTTGTTATCAAAGAGTGAACAGTGTGTGTGTGTGTGTGTGTGTGTGTGTGTGTGTGTGTGTGTGTGTGTTGTAGTGAGGTAAAAGTATACAGTCTACTTCTCTCTTAACCTTTTTTTATCCCTTTCAGTCTGACAACGTCCACAGCATATTATTATTATTATTATTATTATTATTATTATTATTATTATTGCTATTATTATTATTATTATTATTATTATTATTATTATTATATCTATCAATTGCCAGACGCCATAATCCCGTAAGGGGTGGCCAGAAACTAATCGCCTCCATGTTGCCCTGTCCCTCGCCATTTCACTACCCTGCTCCCAGCTAACTCCTCCCCCTCCCCTCTCATATAACTCTCCACTTCATCCCTCCGTCTCATCCTTGGCCTCCCCCTCCCTCTCGCCCCTCCACCTCATACACGCACTCTCCTTGTCAGTCTCCCATTCTCCATCCTCTTCACATAGCCAAACCACCTCAATGTGTTTTTCCTAACGCTTCTTATCACATCCACATCTACACCACAACGTTCCTTCACATCCTCATTTGTCAGTCCATCTCTCCATGTGACTCCACATGCCCCTTTCAAATAACTCATTTCCACTGCTCTCACTCTTGACTTCTGTCCCCCCAACAAGGTCCAAGCTTCACTCCCATTCGTTAGAGTTGGTATCACAATACTGTCATGTAGTAACTTTTTCACATCCATGCTCACTTCCCTGTTTCTCAGCAACCTTTCTTCCATGATGTACCCTTTCAAGCACTTCACCCTCTAAACTTTCATCCTTACTCATCACACTACCCAAGTACCTAAACACACTTACATTTCCATTTTCTCCTCATCCAGCCTCACTGTATATTCACTGACTTCACTTTTCTCGAAGCCCATAACTTTACTCTTCCTTATATTCACCTTTAGATTCCGTTTCCTACACACTCCCCCAAACTCATCCACCTATCCTTGCAGCTCCCCTTCGTCTTAACAACACAATATCATTTGCAAACAACAGTACAGGGAGTTTCCAAACACTGCCCTTTCTCATTAGGGACGCTCCAACGTCCACTGACCTACCTATCGCTTTTATAGCCCCATCCATATACAGAGTGAACAACCATGGAGACATGACACATCCATGATTCAATCCAACCTTCAAATAGAAAAATTCACACGGTTCACTATCCAAACGCACTGCAGCCTCAGCACCCTCATACATACTCTCCACGGCATTTAAATTAACAACTTCCCATCAACTCCATATATTCTTAATACTTTCCACAGTCCTTGTCTATCCACCCTGTCATATGCCTTTTCCAAATCCATGATGGCTGCATACAACTTTCTTCCCTTCTCTAGAAACTTTTCCACTGAATATCTAAGAATGAATATCTGACCTAGACAGCCTCTTCATTTCCTAAAACCTTTCTGGTCTTCTCCAACTAATTCCTCTGTTATTTCCCTAACATTGTCAGTAAGTATCCTGCCACATACTTTCCTGTTACACTAAGAAGACAATTGCCCAAATGATTACCACATACTTCTTTTTCCCCTTTCCTTTGTACAGGGGAATAATTATACCTGACTTCCAATCGTCCGGGACTCTACCTTCCTTCCTGGCCAATCTGCACATTTTCCACATCCATTCTACTACCTCTCCCCCTTGCTTCAGCATTTCACCACACACTCCAACAATTCCTGAGGCTTTCCCCATTTTAACTTTCTTCATTGCTTCCAAAACTTCCACCCTACTGATTCCTTCCTCTCTTCTCACATCCCTCCTTCTCCCAGCCATTCCCCAGCCAGTTACACTAGCATTGCTTTCATTCTCTATGTCCAACAATTCCTTAAAGTTTTCTCTCCATCTGCTCACTTTTTCTACCTTCTCCACTAGTAATCTACCATTTTTATAATTCACTCCCCTACTAACTTCTTTGCTACCCTGTCTTACTCTCTTTACCTCTTTCCAGAACATTTTCTTACATTCCCTCCACTTTACGCTCAAATTCCTTCCAATTTCCTCATTCACTCTCTTCTTACTCTCTGCTACTAATCTTTTCACCTCTCTCTTCCTCTCTGCATATAACTTTCTCTTCCGTCTCTCAACTCCTTCTACGTCCCTGTTTCTCATCCACTCAGTATATGCTTTCTTTTTTTGTGCCACAGCCTGTCTCACGTCTTCATTCCACAATGCTGTTCCCTACACCCTCTTTCATCAACTCTTCACCCCACATGCCACCTCACATGCTGCACAGATTTCTTCTGTGATTATCTTGCACTCACCTTCCACGTCCCCCATCTGCTCCAATCCATATTTACCCAATCGCTCCTCCACTTCCCTCGTATATTCTGCCTTTTTTTTTCCATCCTCTTGTAACCTTTCCACCCTCCTTGTATGAACTACTTCCTCCCGTCCTTCCCTTCTATTTCTGCACATCATTCGGACCTTGATTCTGACCGCCACCAAGTGGTGGTCAGAAAATCCACTCTCCCAGACTGCACATACTCCTGCATCCATTGCACACCTCATCCCATCATCCACACACACATAATCAATACTGCCTTCCGTTCATTCAGTTCACCACCCACTCTTCTCATCACTCGCTACATATGCCTATGGATCATTTTGTGCCTGAAGAGAGCATTGGCTATTACCAACACTTCTCCCCCCCCCCCGCACGAATATCCACTAAAGCACTGCCAATCTCATCCATCTGTGCAGGCACACTTCACTCACCAGCTTCTCCAACCACCTTCACATTCCCTACTTTTCCATTCATATCTCCAATCAAAAACACACTCTCTTTCCTTTCAGACTCTTCCATATCCAAGACTTTGGACATTTCCTTGAAGAAGAGAGGGAACATGCCGAAAGAGTCAGTTCCACTGCCCATTCAGCAGCCTGCCAACTTTATTTGATCGGAAAGCAATCTTACAGAGCAATGGATCAAGTTCCCCGAACGCACCAATCTGCAGTGTAGACCGACTGAGCTTGGAGTCAAAATGAGACACCAACAAATTGGCCTTACCTTTCGGGTCATCCACATGCAAGCCTCCAGAGTCAAACAAAGGAGGCAGGGATGGAAACACTCCGAAGATGGCCGACTTCATAGTGGACCACCATTTGTGTGGTTCAGAAGTGTTCAGCCGAGCTGAGGAGCTCTTTCTCTGCAACATAAATTATGTGCTTAGTGAAAGAGCAGGCGTGAGCATAGCCATCCATACATCATTCATATGAACGCACGACCATTGATGGTAGGCCTTCTGTTTGGCGTTCTGAGCAGCCATGCGCTCATCTGAAAACCAGGATTTGCATTGGATTGTGAACATAATTTATTCAAAGGTACTTTCCTCTTGATAATGAGTCGATTTGAGTATTTGACCCATTTACGTCCAGAATGTAAGCCTTTACTTGAGCATGGCGCCCAGTGAGCTTGCTCGCACCATACACACTAACATTCTTTTGTACCATTCTTTGTCGCCAACTGGTTAAGAGGCGTGGGAGTGCTCTCCGAGTCTGTTACAGGCCACTGAAGCTCTCAGAAGATCCACCCACCAACCAATCAGGCATGATGTGTGGGAAGCCCTTTGCCACATCACACCTCGTCAGCTAGGACAAATGCAGTTTTTCACTCTGTGCCCTGCACTCCTGGATGCTACACTAGGTACAGTACCTTTGAGCTATCCTTCTCTCACCAATTTGTGTGTCTGTTTCTGTAGCTTTACACCAGTGCTACGTCGCCATAGCTGATTCTGGTGGGGATAGCTTTGATGACATTTATGTGCCAAGTCGTTCAGATAGTAGGGCCACATCTGATGATGGTTTCTCGTAGGGTGACAGTGAGTCATGGGGTAATCAAGAGCCTGTATTAGAGAAGGGCTGGCGGTTCTGGGCAGACATATTCTCAGATGAAAGTCCTGATGACATACCACCGATCACTGACGTTACTGCGGGTATAAATTCTGCTTTGGGAACAGTGTCAAAAATAAGGAACCACAGGCTGTTTGCCTTTTTTTTTATGTAAAAAGAAGGAACCATAGACAGTTAATGTTTCTTTTTTTTATGTATAATGGAAGGAACTAGAGGCAGTTATCCTTTTTTTTACTACTAATGTACTACTATTATTTACATATTTTATGAATATATTATTGATCATATTTTATACTAAAATTACGTAACACGAAAGTACACATAAAGAACATTTTGCTGAACATAAACATGTAAGAAAATGATAACTATGAAGAACACGTAGTGCTTGGGCACAGTGGGTGGGTGGAGGGATGGGGCTGGTATTTATGCTTGACCTTCGTGTGATTCGCATCTGGACGTGATGAAGTATGCATAATGTCTCATGCCATGTGTGAGAAACTTCTAGATGCTGTTCTTGGGATAACGTAATACGAGTAAATGATATATGGACATACAGTAATTACAATTCTCAGTTGTTACGGAGCTACGAAAACTTACGATCCCATTGGTAAACATGGTTTCGCTCGTAAGTATTCCAAAAGATCATTAGTTATTGCAACGCTGTTCGGGCTGAGAATTGGATCCATGTTAATATATCATGTGCCTCCTGAGTTTTCTCGCACATTTCTTGGGACACTATGTACATAATGTGTTTGTTATGAATATTTTCCTTCTTATCTGCCGTAAACATGTTCACATATATGTTGATGTTAGCAGTGCTCACCAGTAATAGTAAGAACTCTGCCAGGTGTAGAGTTTGGTCCTTAATAGATACTTGGAGGTTGTTTTGTATGTGATGCAAACAGGTGGAGCAGACAAGTCATCTACTCACATATTTACTTAATGATGTGAGTCTAGCATTGGTACCCTACACATCACGAGAATAATATGTCAGACTTTTTTTATTTATTTACTGAGGAAAGAAAACATAAGAGAACGATAAAGCGTTGCAGTCCAAAGTTGATACGAAACACTTGCAGATGAGTGTGGCAAGAATGAACTGGAAAACGAGTGGAAATGTTTACAAAGATCACATGTGGAAGTAGTTGAGGAAATAATACAAGGAAAGAAACACGAGCAAGACAGAGTGGATGACGGTAGACATACTTGAGTTGATGGAAGAAAGGAAAGTTTAAACACAGTAAGGCAGTAAGATACAGAGAACTAAACAGTGATGTCAAAAATGGATGCTCTGCTGCAAAAGAAAATTGGATAAACGAACTGTGTGATGGGATAGAAGATTTGGCAAATAGGGATACACAGATGATGTATGAAAGAGTGAAAAAAACTTACTGGAAGAGGAAGGTTACGTGCAGGTGAAGCAATAATGAAGAAGAATGGTGAGATAGCAATGGAAAAGGAGGAAGTACTCGATAGACGGATGGAGTATATCAAAGAATTGTTCAAGGATGACAGAGCGGAGCAGTTAGAGCTTGATGTAGAAATGACTGGCCCTTCTATTGGTGAGGATGAAGTAAAGAAGGCAATTAGAGAAATGAAGGCAGGAAAGGCAGTTGGAGATGATGGTGTGGCAGTGGAGATGTTGCGTGCTCTGGGCAGGTTTAGTATTAGAAAGATAACCAGCATTGCAAATAAGGTATACAATAGTGGAGAACTCAGTGACATGTGTAAGTCAATATTTTTAACTATACCAAAGAAATCGGGAACTTAGAGTGCAATAAACACAGAACTATAAGTATAGTAAGTCAAACTGTAAAAGTAATCTTAAGGATAGTGCTAGAGAGAATCAGAGCAAAGATAAAGAATGAGACAGCAGAAGAGCAATACGGCTTTACTGAAGGAAAAGAAGCAAGTAATGCTGTATTTATAGTATGGATGTTAAGTGAGAGAAGTATAGAGATGCAGAGAGATATGTATTTGTGTTTTATAACTTATGAGAAAGCATTTGACTGACTCAAAAATGAATTTTTAATTGATATATTGAAAAGTATTGGAGTAGATGGAAAATCTATCTATCTATCTATCTATAGCCCGACGCCCTAATCTCGCAAAGGGTGGCCGCAGACAAAACGCCTCCAAGTCACTCTGTCACCCACCATTTGACTCCCCTCCCCCCAACTCACCCCCCCCTCCCTCATATACCTCTCAACTCCATCCCTCCACCTCATCCTCGGTCTACCCCTCCCTCTCCCTCCCTCCACCTCACCTACATACACCCTCTTAGTCAGTCTTTCATTCTCCATCCTCTCCACATGTCCAAACCACCTCAGTGTATTTCTCCTAATCTTTTCAACCACATCCACATCTACCCCACAACGTTCCTTCACTTCTTCATTCGTCAACCTGTCCCTCCATGTCACTCCACATGCTCCTCTCAAGTAACTCATTTCCACTGCTCTCACTCTTGACTTGTTC